>NW_027248986.1:600000-850000 GCF_019359855.2 Lolium perenne
CTGGACACGGTCTTGGACTTCCCCGGAACTTTTTGCAGTGTGCGTTCGTACTTCTCTATGTTCTTCACAGAATCCATGTTTCCGTCACGAAATCGATTTGTTTAGTGTTCAAAATTTGTCGGAACTATGCAAATAATATACTGTTGGATAGATAATGAAAAACCGCAACTTTTCATGTTCACACTTTTCACAGATTTTGCACGGTTTAAATTTAATTTTTAAAATACGAAAACGCTTCTATATGGCCAGAAAACGAACTTTTAGTTCGATTTTCGAATCGCTTATCGAAACTGAGCAAATGATATACCGTTGGAAAGATAATGAAATTGCGCAACTTTTTCATGTTTTAAGTTTTTTCAAAATCCTTACAGTTTTTGAACAATTTTGAAAATACCGAGTTTCAGACGTACTCAAAAACGAGCGGACAGTAATTTGGGTGAATTTTTTCAACCGTATGTCGGAATGATGCAAATGATATGGCGTTGGAAAGCTATGAACTAAGCGCAACTTTCTTATTCCAATTGTTTTCTCTAATTCCTTACAGTTTAAGAGAAATACACGAATTACTGTCCGCCCGTTTTATGTGACGGGCACCGAATGATTTCCCCGCGATTTCTATTCGAAGTATTTAAACAATTGAAATGATATACGGTTGGAAAGCTGTCAAAATGGCGCATCTTTTTTGTATCTACCATTTTTGCCAAATCCGAACGGTTTAAAACTAATTTTAGAAGTTTTGAAATCATGTTTCTAGTATATTTTGTGGGATAACGATTTGAATTTGATGGATTAGATCAATTTATTTGTTGTAAAATGTTGTAGGTAATGAAATTACACATATACTCTACCATATAAACCTTTTAGTGACAATGATTGAAGTGGTTGGTGATCAAATCGATGAGATTTGCACAATAGATTTCCGCCCCGTAAAAACAGAGCACAGAACTTCCCTTCACATGAACTTGTACTTACCAAGCAATGCGGTTGTACTTCTTGGTGCGGTTTTACGAAAGTGTTCAGTAAAACAACTATAATTTTCTTGTGCAGTGTCCATTTGAGGTCCACGTCCACATAAAATGCTAAGCACAACCACGCGGATCTGAACTTCTCGTGAAATGACCTTGTACTTCTTGGCCATCATGGTTGTACTTCCCAAAAATGTTTTGATACTAGTGTGTTTTACAAAAACTAAACATGTGTGTTTGAGAATGATAATTTTAGATTGTCCCTACACTCTATTTACGAAATTCTGCACTTCTCGGATCTTAATCTTTGAACTTCACAACGTTGCTATGTGAATTATATGGTGGTATTTTCTTTGAACACGTTTAGTTCCTGTAATTACCGCTTGTACTTCTTGTGGTCTCTGCGTGTACTTCTCGGAATCACTGCTTGTACTTCCTCAAGGATGACAGGATTCTTTTGTTTTTATCTACATTTGGATTTATCGATTTTCTTGTACTTACTATATAAAGTGGGTGTACTGCTCGAGACGAATGGTTGTACTTCTCGTCCTCAAGTATTTTGATTTTATGACAAATTTGTACTTCCAACTACAAATAATTGTACTTCTCGTAATTAATTTACGTACTTCTCTAAAAAAAATTATGTACTTCTCAGAATGACCCCGCAGATGATGGGATTATACTATTTTTTTCATTATTCAGTTCACAATCTCCATGTAAAATCTTCAGGAGGATTTTCTTTGGACCATTTATACTTCCCGTAGTCATCGCTTGTACTTCTATAAATCATTTCTTGTACTTCCTCGGAGAATTATTTTAATGATCGTGTCTTTCCTAAACTAATAAATTCGTACTTTCCAATTTTGACGTGTGTACTTCCCGGAAGATGAAGTATGCTGCAATTAGGGATTTTGTACTTCCAAATGGAGATTTTTTTTCTTTTAGTTTTATTATTTTTTCTTATTTCACAAGGGGTTGTGAACTTTTCTGAATGTTACTCCGTGCATATCTCGATGGTTATACTTCCCATAGTCACCGCATGTACTTATTAGATTCTCTACTTGTACTTCCCGCGAGATAAAAAAAATCCAATGATTTTTGGTTTTTATACACTACAAGGCGGACGTTGTACTTTCCTAATTTTTAGTGTGTACTTCATGACTATTACCTTTTTAGCACTTCACGTGTACTTTGAATTATCACAAAGAGAATGTTTGTACTTTCAAACCTTATGTCATGTACTTCCCGATGATATTGTGTGTATATCCTAACGGAGAGGTCATTTGTGCTTCCGTAAACTGGCGTATGTAGTTCTCGGATTAATTGTCTATACTTCTCGATGTAAATTTTCTAATTGTGTCTTTATTAAAGCACTTCTCGCAGATCTTGAACTTCTAATTATGTCATGTACTTCCCGAGAAAACAGACTGGATTTGATTCACAACACAACACTATCCAACCTCAAGCTAGGAACATGTTTTAACTGAAACTACGGAACGTGATTCAGGCACATGCACATCAATGTGACTGTAGAAGTTAAGAGATACGTTGTTCCTACTAATGGGCATGGTAACAAGAACTTAAGCGCCTCACGAGTAGCAAAATTCTAGTCAAGCTCTTACTACCGAACCAGGAGATAACTATAAACTTTCTTAACCTTTCGAATGGAGTGAAATAACATGCCAAGCACAATGCAGAACTCAGGATTTTCTTTACGGGATGGCAAAGCAAATTGCACCGTTAAGTTTTCCACTAACACAATCCTGGTTGACATAGCACGATTAGTTCCAAGAATATACTTCTTTTTATTGTCTGCATGCATTTTCTCCTCAGCTATCTGTCTTGCCTCGATCCGAGCAAGACACCAACAGGGGCATGGGGAGCGATGGCCGGCGGCGGGTCGCAGCACGAGAAGGGGGCACCAGCCGGCAGCCGGTCGCGGCACAGAAGGGGCACCAGCCGGCGATGGGTCGGAGCACCATCGATCCCGGCAAGGCGAGAGAAGGGGGACCGAACCCCAGGCGCGTGGGTCGAGCCGCCGCGGTAATCGACACAGGGGAAGGGCGCAGCCTCTCTGGGCGTTGCCGGCGGGAGGTCCGGCGCGCAGAAGATTGGGGTGGGGCGGCGAAGGTGCGTAGGCATGGGGGCCTGCCGGCGACGGGTAAGGCGGTGAGGAGCGGAGCCCTGCCGGCCATGGGGATGGAGGGGCGGGTCGAGGCCCTACCGGTAGAGGTGGAGTCGGGGCGGGGCGGGGCCCTTCCTGTGGTGGGGAAGGAGGGGCGGCGTGGGAGCCTGCCGGCGCCGGAGAAGCCAGGCCACCGCAGGGGCATGCCGGTGTGAGGGAGGTGGGGGATCGGGGCAGTTGGGGGCTGCGTTCGGATTGGCGAGCTAGAGCGAGAAGAAGATTTGGAGGTGGGAGCCATGGCCGGCGGCGCGATTTAGAAGGTGGCGGCGGGATCCTGGCAGTCGGCACCGGCTCGGGCCTAGCTGGCGGTGGGAGCCAGGCGGGGGATGGAGGTTTGTTCGTGGTGTGGATAAGGCCGGTCGCCTTTTTCCTCAGCGATCCGTATCGCGCCGGCGGTGCTCAGAATAATATTCTGAGCACCAGTTTCAGAATAGTGCGACCCTATATATATATATATATATATATATATATATATATATATATATATATATAGCAGCACTATTCTGCAACCAGTTGCAGAATAATATTCTGAGCACCGACTCGTACTTCTCTGGACACGGTCTTGGACTTCCCCGGAACTTTTTGCAGTGTGCGTTCGTACTTCTCTATGTTCTTCACAGAATCCATGTTTCCGTCACGAAATCGATTTGTTTAGTGTTCAAAATTTGTCGGAACTATGCAAATGATATACCGTTGGATAGATAATGAAAAACCGCAACTTTTTCATGTTCACACTTTTCATAGATTTTGCACGGTTTAAATTTAATTTTTAAAATACGAAAACGCTTCTATATGGCCAGAAAACGAACTTTTAGTTCGATTTTCGAATCGCTTATCGAAACTGAGCAAATGATATACCGTTGGAAAGATAATGAAATTGCGCAACTTTTTCATGTTTTAAGTTTTTTCAAAATCCTCACAGTTTTTGAACAATTTTGAAAATACCGAGTTTCGGACGTACTTAAAAACGAGCGGACAGTAATTTGGGTGAATTTTTTCAACCGTATGTCGGAATGATGCAAATGATATGGCGTTGGAAAGCTATGAACTAGGCGCAACTTTCTTATTCCAATTGTTTTCTCTAATTCCTTACAGTTTAAGAGAAATACACGAATTACTGTCCGCCCGTTTTATGTGACGGGCACCGAATGATTTCCCCGCGATTTCTATTCGAAGTATTTAAACAATTGAAATGATATACGGTTGGAAAGCTGTCAAAATGGTGCATCTTTTTTGTATCTACCATTTTTGCCAAATCCGAACGGTTTAAAACTAATTTTAGAAGTTTTGAAATCATGTTTCTAGTATATTTTGTGGGATAACGATTTGAATTTGATGGATTAGATCAATTTATTTGTTGTAAAATGTTGTAGGTAATGAAATTACACATATACTCTACCATATAAACCTTTTAGTGACAATGATTGAAGTGGTTGGTGATCAAATCGATGAGATTTGCACAATATATTTCCGCCTCATAAAAATAGAGCATTGAACTTCTCTCGACACAAACTTGCACTTCTAGGGAAATGCGGTTGTACTTCTCGGCGCTGTTTCACGAAAGTGTTCATTAAAATGACTATAAGTTTCTCATACGGTGTTCGTACTTCTCAGAATCACTGCTCGTACTTCCTTGCAGATGACGGGATTATTTTGTTTTTTCTACATTTGGACTTTGTCGGATTTCTTATACTTCCTATATTAAGTGGGAGTATTGCTCGTGTTGAATGGTTGTACTTCCCATTGTCAAGTATATGAACTTCTTTACGGGTGATGGGATTATTATTGTTTTTTCCTATGTGAACTTAGGTGGGAGTATTTTCCTTTGAACACTTTTAATTCATGTAATTACCGCTTGTACTTCCTGTTATCTCCGCCTGTACTTCTCGAAATCACTGCACGTACTTCCTCGCAGATGACGGGATTTTTTTCGTTCTAAATTTGGACTTTGTCGGGTTTCTTGTACTTTTCTATATTAAGTGGGTGTACTGCTCGTGCCGAATGGTTGTGCTTCTCGTTTTCAAGTATATGAACTTCCTCGCGGGTGACGGGATTATTTTTGTATTTTGTACATTTGGATTTTGTCGGTGTTCTTGTACTTCCTATATTAAGCGGGTGTACTGCTCGTGTTGAATGGTTGCTTTTCTCCGCATCAACTATTTGAACTTCCTCGCGGATGACGGGATTTTTTTATGTTTTTTCTAGATTTGGATTTTATTGGTTTTCTTTTACTTCCTATAATAACTGCTTGTACTGCTCGTGTTAAATGGTTGTACTTATCTGTGTCTAGCATTTGAACTTCCTCGCGGATGACCGGATTATATTTTTTTTGTACATTTGGATTTTCTCGGTTTTCTTGTACTTCATATATTAAGCAGGTGTACTGCTCGTGTGGAATACCTGTACTTCTCAGCGTCAAGTAGTTGAACTTCCTCGTGGATAACAAGATTATTTTGTTTTTTCTACATTGGTTTTCTAGTACTTCCAATATGAAGTAGGTGCACTGCTTGTGCCAAATAGTTGTACTTCTCAACCATAAGTATTTGACCTTCACTCCAGATGACTAGATTATTTTGTTTTTTCTTGGGACGGATAATTGTACTTCTCTAACCCTATTATTGTACTTATCAGAACGATTTTTGTATATTTCTAGGGAAATAAATATTTACAATTTGTTCTTTTACTCGTGGCGTGAACTGCCAGACACAAATAATATGTAATGCGCCGTTAAGAGTATACGAACTTCTGCAATTCAATTTTAGTCTATGTTAAGCGTACAATTAGAAGTTTTTCTTTCTTACGTTTTGGATTTATTTTTTGAGAGAGAGTTGTACTTCCTGCTACCAAGTTCTTGTGCTTATGCATCGCTGTTTCTTATACTTCTTCGTAACAATATCTTCTAATTCCCAGCGAAGAATTAACTGTTGAGCATTGAACCACCCTGGAGGTAGCGAGCTTCTCACCGGCAGCGGGTAACCACAAGCGGCCACGACAACAACCTCAAGTTGCGCCGAACCATGTTTAACATCACGAGTCGTGTCAATAGCAGCAAGTCATGACGGCGCCGAAGGTGGCAGGATGGTAGGGCCACGGTTACCCGACGCACATGTAATGCCCTGATATTATGCTCGCACTGCCCACCGGAAGGTGACCCGACGCACGGTGACCAAATATAATTTTGCCGATTTTATTTACTTATCAGAGTAACTGTATTTAATTTATTGACTAAAAAGCATACACATGGCAAGCAAAACATATGTTAAATAGAACCTAAAATCAGTACATTGGGCAGTCTACTCTCCGGTCAAAGCATGCACTGTCGGCATCTAAATAACAATTGTTTCATGTCAATGCGTACATGTACTGCACATTGCAAGTGCCAACTAACTGCACTTTGCTATCGTCAGTTTTCGTAAAGGTCACACAAAAAAACAGTTAAATTGCCATAAAAAGCAGACGAAACATAAGTGTTGTACTCTGACATAGAAATAAAACTGCTAGAATTCCGTGTTTGAGATAGTTAAAATGCAAGCATATTCTGAAACGAGTGAGTTTATGCCACCGAACACTCCCTATATCCTTATCCCCTGTCCATTTTATTGCTTTAACAACTGCTTATTTCTCTCTCTTGGCTGATCTTTGAGATTTGAGCTAGCTCAGCAGCTTTGACTGGGCGTAGTAGAGGATTGCGAAGTCGCTGGGCTACACACGCAGTGCGTGGTGCAGCACTGCAGCTACTGTCCCTTGTCTGCTCGCTGAAAAAAAAAAAAGACAGCTGCATCAATCGAATTGCACTGTGCCTCTGACCGGAGGCGGAAGCAGGGCGTGTTGTGGCCGGCACCGCGGAATTAGGAACAGGGACTGCGCCAGATGGTGGGGCTTCAAGCCAGCGCTCGGCGGAGAGGGATTCGGGGCGGAGCACCCAGGCGTCGGCGGGGAGAGCTAGAGGAGATCACAGCGGGGGAGGAGAAGTGGAACAGCGGCTTGGATAAAAGAAATCACGGAAGAACAAGTGACATGGCCAACTAAGTACAAGTCTCGCGGCCAAGTAAGAACAGCTGCAACTTAGGGGGAAAATCTCTCGACGCTGTGTGTGTTCTCGCGTCGGAGGTAGAAATTGGAGGCGGCGGCAGAATCGATGGGGGCGCTGCAGGTATGCCTCCGGGCCCTCGTCGACCACGGCACTGCACTGCTGCGCGCTGGCGGAAGCCCACGGGAACTTGGCGGCGATGGAGTCTTGCCGGCGCGGGCGCGGCTAGCGCCGGGGCCTGGCGACGGGAGAGCCTGGCCGGCGCGGGAGGTCCTGCAACTGGTATCCAGACCGGCGGCGCGAGTGCTGGCGGCTGGGAGCATGCCGGCGGCTCGGGTGCTGGCCCCGGCGAGCACGCCGGCGGCGCGGGAGGTCCGACGACTGGTATACAGGCTGGCGGCGCGAGTGCGGGCGGCTGGGAGCATGCCGGCGGTGCGGGTGCTGGCGCCGAGGAGCACGCCGGCGGCGCGGGCACTGGCGCCGGGGAGCACGCCGGCGGCGCGGGTGCTGACTAACGGCGGGGAACCCAAGGGAGAGGTGTGGTTCGTGCGTGGTAGGTGGGATTTTTTCTCGGGCCAGCGCCCTCGCGCTCCCTTATACAGACGGAAAGATGCTCAGAATAATATTCTGAGCACCAGTTTTAGAATAGTGCGACCCTATATATATATATATATATATATATATATATCTCAAAGAACCTGACCATGGATGGGTAATAATTAAGCACTACCATCCCTTTGATATGAATGTCACCTTATAAATATATACATCGAATGAAGCCCGGTGAGCAGGGGGGTACGTGAGCACCCCCTAGCTGCTCAACACGTGTCTAACGGCATCTATTAATCTGTTAGCACTATTGGGTGTTGTGGTGTCTAGCTGGCCCACTCGATGGTCAGGTATGCAACTACACGGTTCATGCAAGAGTCTGCCCATATGATGACAAAAAAAACTGCTAAAAATGCATGTGCGTGGAACCCGCTCGACCGAGAGAGAATAGAAAAATGGTAATGTAGATACTTTACTTCTTGTCAAGAGATTATTTCTCTCTCTCCATTAAATCTGTTGCGCTAATCCACTATAGGACTGCCAAATTTGTACCGCATGACTGCCAGGTTAATTACATCTAGCTGCCAAATTTGTACCGCATGACTGCCAGGTTAATTACATTCAGCCAAAATTAGTCTTTAACTACCAGGTTAATTACATTAGCTGCCAAATTTGTACCGCGTGATTGCCCGTTTAATTTCGCAAAGAAGAGAGATGCATCTCTTGTTCTACACAAATCAAAATCGAGACATGTATAACTAGGGAATTGCTCACAGGATTTGATTCACATGCAAAATTCCAAAAAATCCACAGACTGCAAATGAACGACATGTACGGAGAAGAGGAAAAAACTCAGGCAACTCATCGACGACCGCCACACCTCCGCGAACCTGCTGGCAGCCTCCCTGTCGGGTGCACATCGGCTGTTATCCCAGGCGGAGCCATTGCTTCATCTCGCTTGCTCCTCGCTTGATGGTGGCGACATGGTGAAGCCCTTGCTGCAGCGCGCCTCCTCCTTCCTTGTCGCTGGCGTCCTGGTGGATCCCTTACTGCACCTTACGTCCTCCTCCTCCCTCGCCGTTGGCGACCTGGTGGTGGTGGAGTCTCGCTGCGCCGTGATTCCTCCTCGCTCACTGGGGGCAGTCGAGCCGCCCGCCTTGCGCCTTGCCTCCTCCTTGCTCGGCGGCGGAGGCTCAAGGACGGCAATGGCGGAGCCGTGTCCGCCACGCGCCCCATCCTCCCGCGCCTTCTCCTCGCTCGGCGGGGGCGGTGGAGCCCTCCGTTCGCCTCGCCTACCCTTGCTCACAGGCGGAGGCTCAAGGACGGCGACGGCGGAGCCGTGTCCGCCACGCGCCCCTTCCTCCCGCGCCTTCTCCTCGCTCGGCAGGTGCAGTGGAGCCCTCCGTTCGCCTCGCCTCTCCTTGCTCGCCGGCGGAGGCTCAAGGACGGCGAACTAGTGGAGCCGTCCGAGCGCCGCACCTCCTTCTCGCTCGGTGGAGCACTCTGTGTGAGAGAGAGAACGAGTGGCCAGAAATAGTCCTTGAGGGGATAAGGTAGAAGAGATAAGGACCGGTGTTTGTAAACCACACGATGCCCTTATTAGAATCGTGACGCACCGCCGCACGCTGAGCGACCTGTGCGGCGCCGTTTATTAGATTTTCCCTTGTATATATTCCGCTAGTTGTCTGTACTACTCCTAGTCCGCGATGTGCAAGTAGATAATAGTGTCTGGCCGGGACCAAAGCTGCTAGCACAGTCTGCCATGCATATGCATGTGCTAGCTACTAGCTGCACGTTATTTTTTTTCTTTCTATCACTTCGCGTTTAGTGCCGTGGAAAATCAGCGCGCGTGCTCGCTCAGCCTGGTGGGCTGCACATGCAGCTCAGAGGCATGGAGGAGAAAAGTAGATTTAACGGCCGTTTGGTCGCCGTGAGCATCTACTCGCGGGGTGCGAATCTAAAAGCAAATCCAACGGTGTCTAGGGGGTGCTCACGTACCCCCGTGATCACCAAATCCACTCTCATATATACATACATGTTGTTGGTTCACCCCCGCATAACAGAAGAGACAGTAGAGGCTTCGTAGCAACTCACAGCAACAGCTGAAATAAAACAATGTGTATTCTGCCTGCCGTGCTTGGGAATTGGATGCACTGGGATAGTGATAAACTATTAACGGTGCATTAGCAACTCACAACACACTAGGCTTACCGCTATGGGGCACAGAGCTATGTGAGGCTCGCCTTTTGCACCGGAAGCTCATGTTCTTGTTGAATCGCTTCGATAGTCCTTCGTCTGCTAGGCAGTTCCGCCGTCTGTTTGAGGTCCTTTGGGGCATTCTGCAGCCCACTAGGCTCTACCAAGAAGGGGACACGGTAGATATATCGGGTGAAGCCTACCACGTCACGCTGAGCACTTCTGCTCCGGTGCTCCTCGCAAAACTCTGGCCGTGGTAAAAACAAAATGGTGGAGATCTTTGCATACCCCTTCTTAAGCAGAGCTTAATGTAAAGTAAAAAAATCTGACATGTACGTATAGCATGTAGTGGCTCATATGGCCCGCGTTGTCTTGTACAAGTAATTTATGTATGTATGGTATACTAATACGGTCACGATATCACCAGCGATGGCGGAGACGACCGGCGTCCGTAACACCTTTAATTAGCAGGATCCCTGCCGACGTAGCGATTCCGTCGTCCGACGGCGCTATCGTCAGATCCTAGCGGATGCATATGCCGCCAGCAGGTTTGAAAACCATGCATGCACAACGTGGGGCTGCAGTTAGACAGATGGGATGGTTACCTAGTCACGTGACCTCTTTTTTTTCTAACGCAGCGTACAGATACCGTATATATACAAACGGGTATACATGGTATGGGTTTCGGCGGGCCTAATGTAGGGAAAAAACCCCAAATATAACCCCTCAACTTCGGTTAGGGAGGAGCACGGGCTCCACGATGAGACCACATGTGGTGAACATAAGATCCAGGAAACTGGAAAACAGGCACAAATGCATCAGAAAAAAACAGAGAAAGTAGCTTCAAGTGTTCATTAATTTTCAGAATAACTACGCGAAACAAATATAGAGTCACTAACTATCTAATCCTATAAGTTTGTCAAAGCAACTCTTTGCAGCCCGATAACCTCTGATGTGATACGATGACCAGTAGACAACTTGTACTGCTCAAACTTTGCCTCTTCACTCGCCAACAACGCAGCTTTCTTGCATGCCCTAATAGTTCTGGAAAGGAGATTCAAGGTCAGCTCTAGTCTGGCACGTCTAGCCTTGCAAACATTTATTTCTGTTAGGGATCGCAAGAAATTAACTAGTTCAATTGAGTCAAAATTCCAAACAATGTGGGGATGAGCATCAAAACTATACATGGAGAAACATCTTTGTGCAGCAAAAGTTACTCGGAGTCAGAATTAAGCCTTGGATCTCAGTAACTAAAGTAGTTACAAGAAGTTGAACAACATACACACATGTAAAGAAATCAAGAAAATAATGATGTTATATGTAAGGGAACTTCAACTTACACTGAAAAGTTAGTGCATACTAGACGAAGCACATATAGGGAGTACGTTTTGTCAAGAACTCCAATCTAAAAAGAAACATTTGAGCAATTTGATAACGAGATGAGCATATCAACTTATGAAAATATGATATTACATTCAGTAATCATTGTAACACCGTCCGGCCAAAGAGGCTAACTACGCAGCCTGCCATGGGGCAGATATGCATTTGATGATTTCAAAATCTGCCAGGTTGTTCATGGATACTCATTATGCACGTCGTTATTGTCGCTTGAATAGAACCCTGTGTGGTTGTATTACTAGTCTGATCAAACACACTGTTGTTTTGTCCCAGTTATAGCATTCCCTGATAATCAGGATGCGTGTACCATTTGATACAAAAAAATTATCCAGTGGTTTCAGTTGCATGCCATGATAATCAGAATACATGTAACATTTGATACTTCTTTTATCCATTAGTTTCTACCGTGCCAATCAACACGCCAGATTTGAACATAGCTTTGAATGTGAAATTATTACTTTTGTTTTGCAGTCATATAAATATTTTTGGCGCTTAAAATGCAACATGTTACTATAGAAATTCAAATTATTTATGATAACCATCAGTTTAGTCATCAAACAAGGACTGAAGGACAACAGCTACTTATGTCTTCCAATCGAACTTTCCGGCATTGAACCTCTGGAGTCAGTTAATTTTTTATTTTTTTTTCTGAAAGAAAGACTTATGTTGGCATCCTAGCCTCTGATGTACACATCCAAAATAAAAAGAAATTAATTGGTATGCCACTGATTGTGAACAAAGCATGCATTGTGTTCTAGAGAAAAACTGGGCAATATACTCCCAGATGTTTGTTTGAGATGCTAATTCTGGAGCTCGGCCCTTTAGGAGTCAATACTCTAGTGGTTGTGGAACTACTCTGATTCATTATTGTGTTCTTATTGGGTATTAGTTTTAAGAGATGACGGACCGAACCGCTCGGGTCGTCCCCTCTAGGCCGACTCGGGGTGGAACCCTAGCCCCCACCGCCGCCGCCTACCCCTCCCCCTCCCCCTCCCCCCTCCTCGTCGTCCCCGGAGGCCGCCGCCGGCGAAGCCTGGCGCGGCCGGTGATGGGGGCGGCGGGGATCCTCGCGTGGTCCCCTGGTGCGGCGGATGGAGGCTCGCCTCCGCACTGGGGGGATGGACCCAGCACTTGGAGGATGATGGCGGCGCGGCCCTCTCGCCGGGCGGGAGCTGATGGCGATGGCGTGGCCCTGGTCAGGTGGCGCGGCCTCTCCCCACTTCCTCGCCGTGGCCTCGTCGGGCGGGTGGTGATGGGGGCGGTGGCGCGGCCCTGGCCTGGCGGCGCGGTCCTCTCCTTCCGTCCTCGCCTCGGCATCGCCGGGCAGGCGGTGATGGGGACGATCTCGTACTGCTCCTCCTCAAGGTCTGGGACCACGGCACCAAGGGTGGCGGCCCTGGATGGCGGGGATGGCGTCGACCTGGTGGCAGGTGGCGGGCGTCTGGTGCCGCTGACCGTGGCACCGCGGTGGTGGTCTTCTCTCTCGCCGGAGGAGATCGGCTAGTTGTGTGGCTAGCCGTGGTGGATCTCGCGATCCGTCGCCTAGCTCCCGATGGCGAGGCGCAGCTGCCGGTGAAAGCTGACCCGGACTTCGGTCATGGCGGATGATGGCGGCGTGTTTCATCGTTACCTTGTTGAAGGCATTGTCTCCCCAGTCTGCGTTCTTCGCCTGGGCTGCTCCGGGGGAAACCCTAGACCCGGGTCTCCCGGATCGGACGATGGCGGCGCGCAACGCCGTTCTTCCTGTTGGGGCCATCGTTTTTGAGCAGACAACGGATGGCGGTGGTGCTGAGGTGGAGCGGTGTGCTTTTGCTGTGTCGGCATCATCGTGTCACCGCGGCATGGTGCAGTGGTGTCTCGGGACAGATGCAGTGTGATGACCTCGCGCAGGATGGTGGAGTCGTCTGGCGTCGTGTCGGCATCGATGGCAGGCCTGGCATGGTCAATGCGATGATCTCTCTTGAAGATGGAGTCGAGGAAGACGACGGTAGCAACTTCTATGGCGTGTGCGTTGACGTATGCTGAGAGTCTGCTTGACTGGATGTGCTTCTCATCTGCTATTGGACGGTCTGGGAAGGTATTTGGTTTTTGGTTGATGTGAGTTGGTGAATTGTCACCCCCTTCATCCCTCTGTAGGTTTAACGAGGTGGCTTCGAGTTTAATCTTTTGTATTGCTCTTGTAAGGTGTTGTGAATAATCTAATAAAAAAGTCATGTGTATCCCTTGGATGCAGAAGCTGGGGTGATATTTCCCCATTTCGAAAAAAAATTAGTTTTAAGAGATAGAGTTGATCAGGTGATAACTGATAAGTTTTATGTTTGACGGAAATAACCTATTGTGTGTTGTTTCCTTCAGATCATGTGTTTCGTGCTTTATTGGGTGGTATTTCTGGAGTGCCGCGTTGTCTGCTGCATGTTCATGCTTAATTACGCATTGCGATCGGATAAGATACGCGAGCAAAAAATTCATGATTCGCCGTAAACTGAAATGAGCTACGAACGATGCTACATGTATGACAATATCTATCCATTTTTGTACGACAAATGTTGAGAACCATTCACCACGTGTGGTGGATGGAGCACCATCATTGGAGACATTGCCGTACCAAAGTCGTATTCCCATTCGTCGTACCCATAGTAGTTTCGATGAGTTATATCTAAGGTTTAAAATAGTGTGCTAAAAGAAATAGCGGCGGCATCCTTCAAATGCTATACACGCTATATCGTGCTAATAGCGTGCTATATTTCAAATAGCATTTTAAAAATAACACCAGATAAAGTCTGAAGTTAAAGGATTTCAGTCCAAAGGTGACATATTCGTACATACATAATCACATACAAAAATAGTTTATCTAATTTT
The DNA here is from genome assembly GCF_019359855.2 of Lolium perenne. Classification (NCBI taxonomy): domain Eukaryota; kingdom Viridiplantae; phylum Streptophyta; class Magnoliopsida; order Poales; family Poaceae; genus Lolium; species Lolium perenne. Next base: position 614,183 of record NW_027248986.1, read on the forward strand.
TTAGAAAGCCTAACATCAATATTTCACGAGGTAACGACATTGTATAAATTATTTATTAAGAATTATCAGAATTACCGATATTATCTTCTGATTCAGAAGAGGAATCAACAGATTCACGTTCATCACCACAACAAACAAAAAGAAATTTCTTCTTTTCTTAACAAGGAAAACTCAACCCCTCACTAGTAGAAACAAGGGCTTTTATCATGTCCTCGAAAGTGCTTTTGCACCGGATTTGGCACGAACCGGTGCTAAAGGGGTCATTAGCACCGGTTCGTGCGGTCTGCACGTCCAGGAGGCATTAGCACCGGTTCGTGCGGGACCTTTTGCACCGGTTCGAACCGGTGCAAAAGGGTTGGTGTCAGCCACGAACTCTTTTGCACCGGTTCGTGTTACGAACCGGTGCAAAAGGTTTTTCTGCTCCTCACGCACCTCCACCCCCCCTGGATCGCCATTTTTAACACTGTAAAATAGAAAAGAAAATGGTAGATTATTCAAAAAATAAAATCTTTTGAGATTCATGTATGTTATGCAACCTACTATTAGGGAAAATTAACAAATTTGAATTTTCACATTTATTGCAAAAAATGTTTGAAAAATGGTAAAACCTGGGTTTACCCGGTTAGCTAATTTTTAGATTTTGAAAATTTCAAATGAAAATATGAAAGCAGGAAGATTTTACTTTTTTCCAGAAATTTAGGATTTTATATTTTTTTATTTTTTAAAATTAAAATTAATAATTGCATCCTGCATAAAGATTGCTATTACTTTTAGCAAATTATAAGATTTTCAAATTTTTAGGTTTTAGGTTTGGCAACAAAAATTAAAAATTTAAAAATTGAAAATAATTAAAAATAATACAAATTATAAAGTTAATGTTTATTTATTTATTCAAGATTATTATTACAACATTACTTTGGTTTATTAAAATAATTATTTGAAATTCGAACAATAAAGAAATATGACATCGAATGACATGTTAATAGAATTGATATGATACTACTATCACATACATGCGCGCGAAGCACTTGGATGCGGGATGGAAAGGAACTTGGAAGTTAAGCGTGCTAGTGCTAGAGTAGTGGGAGGATGGGTGACCGAGCGGGAAGTTTGAGCACGAGTAAGTAATTGGACTAAAAATAAGGGTAGTTAGAGACTAAACTTGTGAAATAACTAAAATATTAGAAATTCCGAAAAAAGAAAAAAAAAGGAGTAGAAAATAATTCGAAAAAAAGTGTTTTTCTACCGCGGCAGCGTTTTGGGACGTTTTTCTGCCGCGGCAGACCCTTTAGCACTGGTTCGTATTACGAACCGGTGCAAAAGCTCCCCCGCCGAGCGCCCCACAGCCGGCCACGTGGAGACCCCTTTAGCACCTGTTCGTAAGCGAACCGGTGCAAAAGGGGGGCCTTTTGCACCGGATGGTTTGCACCGGTTGGCCATCCGGTGCATATGGCCATTACCAACCGGTGCAAAAGGCCATATTTCTACTAGTGCCTTGTATCAATAGGCTGTAAAAAAATAGAGCTAACGCTATGATGTTTTAGCGTGATATAATATGCGTCGCAAATAACGTCATAGAGAGCAAAATTACTAAAATTTAGCGTGGATTGTCGAAATATTCTATAGCGTGCTATTACCGAAGAAATAGTGTGCTATTTTAAACCTTGGTTATATCTCCACCCGCCTCCAACTTGACCACATATGGGGTGACAATAAGTAGTAACACCTTTTCACTTGAATGCAACTTATATACAGTACACAAGTTCGTTCACCACCGCACCACAGATCAGCTAGCAGAGGGGTGCGATAGCAACACACAAAAGAGGATGAGTTTTTTTTAATGTACCTTTTATTCTTTCATCTTGCATAGGAATCAGATGCATTGGGATAGTGAAGAATTGTTAATAGTGCAATAGCAACTCAAAACAAATTAAGATTATCGCTGGGTGAAGCGAGTACACGATGAGAGTATATATTTTCTGTTCTTATCGTTGGCACGCACTGAATGACCCTCCGATCATCCTTTGGCTTTCATGAAGAATGAGCATGGTGGCCCTCGCAAATACGAGGACATCATCTTTATTTTTCTTAGAGAGAAGATACTCATATCGATCTACTGTCAAAATTATCCTGAAAATAAGTTTGTTGAATTTTATCCATTTACAGTATGTCATGGCGAATACATTTATAACCAAAATTCCTACTAAATAAGTATCACCTGTGTAGAAAATATATTTTCTATGATTGTAGGTTGTTTTTTTATCTTTTTATTTATAGTTATGAATATGTATTATTTCTTTCCTACTAAAAATGAGGCTCTTCTAGATTGATGATCAAATGTTTTGCTTCTGGGAGAATTTCTGCTATTTTTTATCTTTTCTCTACCATAGTGTGTTTTCTACCATATTTTAATTTTAATGTATACTTACTTTCGTTATATGGATGGTTAATATTATGCTGAAGCATGCACCATGATCTGCTTAGGTGCACTTATGAATATCTATCGGTTGGGGTGCACTAATAAATTTGTCAATTAGATTTGTTTTTTTTTTAAATGGGGATGAAAACCCATGCCTCTGCATGGAAAAGATTTTTATCTTTTTTATTTATAGTTATGAATATGTATTATTTCTTTCCTACTAAAAAATGAGTCTCTTCTAGATTGATGATCAAATGTTTTGCTTCTGGGAGAATTTCTGCTATTTTTTATCTTTTCTCTACCATAGTGTGCTTTATACCATATTTTAATTTTAATGTATACTTACTTTCCTTATATGGATGGTTAATATTATGCTGAAGCATGCACCATGATCTGCTTAGGTGCACTTATGAATATCTATCGGTTGGGGTGCACTAATAAATTTGTCAATTAGATTTGTTTTTTTTTTTCAAAATGGGGATGAAAACCCATGCCTCTGCATGGAAAAGATGCACACGGCCTTTATTTCTTTATTAAAAAGTATCCAAGTCACAACGTTAACATTATTACAAGTTTTCATGGATCACTAAAGGTCGATACATGTCAATTAGATTTGTTGCCACATATTTTGCATTTCATAATTTTTTTGGGATCAAGAGTACCCCTTTTAAATTGTATTGTACTTTTAGTGGATATTTGGTAAATGTGAAAATTTACATATTGAGGTGGATTAATGTTATGACTTTTCTCTAATTTTAAAGAAAATCAGCCTTTAGAATCTCTCTTTCCTCATTGGAGTTTGTAAGCATATCATTTGATTTATGTTAGTGTGGAATTTTTTAAGTTTTTTCCTTTGTAAAGTGGGATGCACGACTAGAAGAACCTTTCATGGAACAACCCAGTTGCTTATTTGACTCCCGAATTAACCTCGCACTGAACCTCCTCTCTGTCTTTCGATCTCCATTCGCCATCCAGAGACAGAGAGCAAGAAATAAGCGTAATCTGATTATGAAGCTAAAGGACTCGCAGGGAGTTCTAAGGAAGGAAAATAATCAATTGAAAGACATTATTGGTAACTATTTCTCTGGTTTGTTTTCCTCAGAAGTGGACGCAACTGATGTTACCTTGTTGCAGAAGGTGAAGCCACGGGTGTCAACGGAGATGAATGAGCGATTGACGGCTGCATTTATAGAGGAAGAAGTTAAGAAAGCGTTGTTTGCGATTGGGGATTTCAAGGCCCCTGGTACGGATGGAATGCACGCGATTTTCTTTAAATAATTCTTGGTTGTGATTGGCAATTCGGTGACCACAGAAGTCTTGGCGGCGCTGAATGCAGGGACGGTTCCTGTCGATTGGAACGAAACGGCTATTGTTTTTATTCCGAAGGTAAACGAGCCAGAACTGATAACCCAATTTAGGCCCATAAGCTTGTGCAACGTTCTCTATAAGATCATCTCAAAGGTTTTGGCCAACAGATTAAAAGTAATTTTACCAGAAATAATCAGTATAGAGCAAAGTGCTTTTGTGCCAGGTAGGATGATTACAGATAACGTCTTGGTTGCTTATGAGTGCGTTCATGCTATCAAAGGTAGGAAGCAAGGAAAATAGGTTTTTGTGCAGTTAAGCTTGATATGCACAAGGCTTATGATAGAGTCGAATGGGGTTTTATGAGAGATATGATGATGATGTTGGGTTTTGCCAGTCAATGGATGGACCTGATCATGTCTTGTGTATCGACAGTCAACTATCGAGTATTGTTTAATTCGGATGAGACAGAAAGGTTTACACCAACAAGGGGTTTACGGCAAGGGGATCCGCTCTCGCCGTATCTATTTTTGCTTTGTACTGAGGGACTCTCTGTAGGGATACGTTGCATAGAAAACAAAAATTTTCCTACCGCGAGAACGCAAACCAAGCCAAGATGCAATCTAGAAGATGAGAGCAACGAGGAGATGATCGAGACTCACCCTTGAAGATTTCCAAAGCCTACAAGATGAGGCTCTTGTTGCTGCGGTAGACGATCACTTGCCGCTTGCAAAAGCGCGTAGAAGATCTTGATCACGGTGCCACGATCGGGCAGCACCTCCGTACTCGGTCACACGTTCGGTGTTGATGAAGACGACGTCCTTCTCCCCGTTCCAGCGGGCAGCGGAAGTAGTAGCTCCTCCTTGAATCCGGCAGCACGACGGCGTGATGGCGGTGGTGATGGAGATCTCCGGCGGAGCTTCGCTAAGCGTTGCGGGAGAGGTGGAGGAGGTGGGCGGCTTGGGGTGCGGCCAAGGTGGTGGTGTTGTGGTGGCCGGCCCCCTCCCCTTGGTCCCTCTTTATATAGGTGGAACCCCCAAGTGTTGGACTACAAGTCTTCGAATAAGACCCCAACCCAAAACCTTCCATGTTGTAGGGAAACCTACCCAAGGTGGGATTCCCACCTCAAGTGGGACTCCCACCCTTCCATGAGGGGGGTGGCCGGCCACCCTTGGTGGAGTCCACCTGGGACTCCACCCCTCTAGGGTTGGCCGGCCATGGGTGGTGGAGTCCCTTCGGGACTCCGCCTTCCAAAGTGATTTTTTCCGGACTTTTCTAGAACCTTCTAGAACCTTCCATAAATGCACCAGATCATTTTCAAACTTATAAAATGACTTCCTATATATGAATCTTATTCTCCGGACCATTCCGGAACTCCTCGTGATGTCTGGGATCCCATCCGAGACTTCGAACAATACTTCGAACTCCATTCCATATTCAAGTTCTACTAATACAACATCAAACCTTAAGTGTGTCACCCTACGGTTCGCGAACTATGTAGACATGGTTGAGAACTTTCTCCGACCAATAACCAATAGCGGGATCTGGAGATCCATAATGGCTCCCACATATTCAACGATGACTTAGTGATCGAATGAACCATTCACATACGATACCAATTCCCTTTGTCACGCGATATTTTACTTGTCCGAGGTTTGATCATCGGTATCACTCTATACCTTGTTCAACCTCGTCTCCTGACAAGTACTCTTTACTCGTACCGTGGTATGTGGTCTCTTATGAACTTATTCATATGCTTGCAAGACATTAGACGACATTCCACCGAGAGGGCCCAGAGTATATCTATCCGTCATCGGAATGGACAAATCCCACTGTTGATCCATATGCCTCAACTCATACTTTCTGGATACTTAATCCCACCTTTATAACCACCAATTTACGCAGTGGCGTTTGATGTAATCAAAGTACCTTTCAGTATAAGTGATTTACATGATCTCATGGTCATAAGGACTAGGTAACTATGTATCGAAAGCTTATAGCAAAAAACTTAATGATGTGATCTTATGCTACGCTTAATTGGGTGTGTCCATTACATCATTCATATAATGATATAACCTTGTTATTAATAACATCCAATGTTCATGACTATGAAACTAATCATCTATTAATCAACAAGCTAGTTAAGAGGCTTACTAGGGACTCATTGTTTGTTTACATAACACACATGTATCAATGTTTCGGTTAATACAATTATAGCATGGTATATAAACATTTATCATAAACATAAAGATATATAATAACCACTTTTATTATTGCCTCTTGAGCATATCTCCAACAGTCTCCCACTTGCACTAGAGTCAATAATCTAGATTACATTGTAAGGTACCTAACACCCATGGCATTCTAGTGTTGGTCATGCTTTGCCCTAGGGAGAGCTTTAGTCAACGGATCTGCTACATTCAGATCAGTGTGTACTTTGCAAATCTTTACTTCTCCATCTTCGATGTACTCGTGAATCGAATGATAACGCAGCTTGATATGCTTCAGCCTCTTGTGTGACCTTGGTTCTTGTGCATTGGCGATGGCACCCATGTTATCACAGTAGATGACTAATGGGTCCAATGCACTAGGAACCACACCGAGCTCTACAATGAACCTCTTCATCCATACCGCTTCTGATGAAGCCTCTGAAGCCGCTATGTACTCCGATTCTATTGAAGACTTCGCCACCGTGCACTGCTTCGAGCTTGCCCAGCTTACTGCAGCACCATTCAATATAAACACATACCCAGACTGTGACTTAGAGTCATCAGGATCAGTGTTCCAACTTGCATCAGTGTAACTGGTTACAACGAGCTCTTGGTCACCTCCATAACAAAGAAACATATCCTTAGTTCTTTTCAAGTACTTCATGATATTCTTGACCGCTGTCCAGTGTTCCATTCCTGGATCACTTTGATATCTGCTAGTCAAACTAACAGCATGTGCTATATCCGGTCTAGTACATAGCATGGCATACATGATAGAGCCTACTGCCGAGGCATAGGGGATCTGACTCATCCTTTCTCTTTCTTACTCGTAGCCGGACCTTGAGTCTTACTCAAGACCTTGCACAGTAACATAGGTAAGAATCCTTTCTTACTTTCGTCCATTCTAAACTTCTTTAGAATCTTGTCCAGGTATGTACTCTGTGATAGCCCTATTAGACGTCTTGATCTATCTCTATAAATCTTGATGCCTAATATATACGATGCTTCACCAAGGTCTTTCATTGAAGAACTATTATTCAAATAACCTTTTACACTGCTTAATAGTTCTATATCATTCTCAATCAATAATATGTCATCTACATATAATATCAGGAACGCTACAGAGCTCCCACTCACTTTCTTGTAAATACAGGCCTCTCCATGACACTGTATAAACCCGAAGTCTTTGATCACCTTATCAAAGCGTCGGTTCCAACTTCTCGATGCTTGCTTCAGTCCATAAATTGAACGCTGAAGTTTGCATACTTTGTCAGCAATTTTAGGATCGACAAAACCTTTGGGTTGTACCATATACAACTCTTCCTCAATGTCTCCATTAAGGAACGCCGTTTTGACATCCATCTGCCAAATCTCATAATCGAAAAATGCAGCTATTGCTAACAAAATCCTCACAGATTTTAGCTTCGCTACAGGTGAGAAAGTCTCATCGTAGTCAACACCTTGAATTTGTCGGAAACCCTTTGCGACAAGTCGAGCTTTATAGACAGTAATATTACCATCAGCATCTGTTTTTCTCTTGAAGATCCATTTATTCTCGACAGCCTTGCGGCTATCAGGTAAGTCTACCAAAGTCCACACTTTGTTATCATACATGGATCCCATTTCAGATTTCATGGCTTCTTGCCATTTGTTGGAATCTGGGCTCATCATCGCTTCTTCATACGTCGTAGGGTCTTCATCATTGTTATCCACAATCATGACATTTAGACAAGGATCATACCAATCAGGAGTGGCACGTTCCCTTGTCGATCTGCGAGGTTCAGTAGCTATCTCGTTTGAAGTTTCATGATCTTTATCATTAGCTTCCTCTGTTACCGGTGTAGGCGGCACAGGAACATCTTTCGGTACTGCGCTACTCTGATCAACGAGCAAAGATTCTTCAATCTCATTGAGTTCTACTTTTCTTCCAGTCACTTCTTTAGTGAGAAACTCTTTCCCAAGAAAGGTTCCGTTCTTAGCAACAAAAATCTTGCCTTCGGATCTGTGATAGAAAGTGTACCCTATAGTTTCCTTAGGGTATCCTATGAAGACGCATTTCTCCGCTTTGGGTTCTAGCTTGTCCGGTTGTAAATTTTTTACATAGGCTTCGCAACCCCAAACTTTAAGGAACGACAGCTTAGGTTTCTTATTAAACCATAATTCATACGGTGTCGTTTCAACGGATTTTGATGGTGCTCTATTTAAAGTGAATGCGGCTGTCTCTAATGCATAACTCCAAAATGATAACGGCAAATCAGTAAGAGACATCATAGAACGAACCATATCTAAGAGAGTTCGATTACGACGTTCGGACACACCGTTTCGTTGTGGTGTTCCCGGCGGTGTCAATTGTGAAAGTATTCCGCATTTCTTTAAATGCATGCCAAACTCATAACTCAGATATTCACCTCCGCGATCAGATCGTAGAAATTTAATCTTCTTGTTACGTTGATTTTCTACTTCACTTTGGAATTCCTTAAACTTCTCGAAAGTTTTGGATTTATGTTTCATTAAATAGATATACCCATATCTACTCAAATCATCTGTGAAGGTTAGAACATAACGATAACCACCGCGCGAGGCTACACTCATTGGTCCGCACACATCGGTATGTATGATTTCCAATAAGTCTGTAGCTCGCTCCATAATACCATAGAATGGAGTCTTAGTCATTTTTCCCATTAGACATGCTTCGCATCTATCAAGTGACTCAAAGTCAAGTGATTCAAGTAATCCATCGGTATGGAGTTTCTTCATGCATTTCACTCCAATATGACCAAGACGACAGTGCCACATATAAGTAGAATTATCATTCAATTTAATTCGCTTAGCATCAATGTTATGAATATGTGTATCACTACTATCGAGATCTAACAGAAATAAACCATTCTTTTCAGGTGCTCGGCCATAAAAGATATTATTCATAAAAATAGAACAACTATTATTCTCAGACTTGAATGAATAACCGTCTTGCATTAAACAAGATCCAGATATAATGTTCATGCTCAACGCGGGTACAAAATAACAATTATTGAGGTTTAAAACTAATCCCGAAGGTAGATGTAGAGGAAGTGTGCCGACAGCGATCACATCGACTTTGGATCCATTTCCAACACGCATCATCACTTCATCCTTTAGTAGTCTTCGTTTATTCTTTAGTTCCTGTTTCGAGTTACAAATATGAGCAACCGAACCAGTATCAAATACCCAGGTACTAGTACGAGAACCAGTAAGATAAACATCTATAACATGTATATCAGATATACCTTCTTTCTTCTTCTTGACAAGGCCGCTCTTCAGATCCGCCAAATACTTGGAGCAATTATGCTTCCAGTGTCCCTTCTCCTTGCAGTAATAGCACTCAGCATCAGGCTTAGGGCCAGTCTTAGGTTTCACATGAGGAGTGACAGCTTTCTTGCCACCATTCTTGTTTTTGCCTTTAGACTTGCCCTGTTTCTTGAAACTGGTGGTCTTGTTGACCATCAACACTTGGTGCTCTTTCTTGATCTCAATCTCAGCAGATTTTAGCATGGCGAAGAGTTCAGGTAACTCTTTGTTCATGTTCTGCATATTGTAGTTCATCACAAAGTTCTTGTAACTAGGTGGCAGTGATTGAAGGACACGATTAATCCCCAGTCTGTTAGGAATCACTATTCCCAAGTCACTGAGTTTCTTCGCATGCCCGGTCATGGCGAGCATGTGCCCACTAACGGAGCTGCCTTCTTCCATCATGCAACTGAAGAAGTGTTTCGATGCTTCATAGCATTCCACGGCCGCATGAGTTTCAAAGATAGTTTTCAACTCATTGACCAACTCATGAGGATCGTGGTGCTCAAAACGTTTTTGAAGATCGGCTTCCAGACTGCATAGGATGGCACACTGAACTTGAGAGTACCGAGTTTTCCAAGTCGCGTAAACATTCTTTACTTCATCGGTTCCAGTTTCTGCAGGAGGGTCACCTAGCGGTGCATCAAGCACATATTGCAGGTTTCCACCATTGAGGAAGATCCTCACATGACGGAACCAGTCGGTGAAGTTGCTACCGTTGCTCTTAAGCTTTTCTTTCTCTAGGAACTGGTTAAAATTGATTGGGGACGCCATATCTACAACATATATTTGCAATAGTTTAGACTAAGTTTATGACAAATTGAGTTCAAATTTTAATTCAACAAAATTAAAAACTAGGTGAACTCCCACTCAAAACAATATCCCTCGAATTGTCTTAGTGATCACACGAACCAAATCCACCACACCAAGTCCGATCATCACGAGACAAGATGTAACTTCAATGGCGAACACTCAAAGTGTTCATCATATCAATCATATGATTCATGCTCTACCTTTCGGTATCACGTGTTCCGAGACCATGTCTGTACATGCTAGGCTCGTCAAGGCCACCTTAGTATCCGCATGTGCAAAACTGGCTTGCACCCGTTGTATGCACTTGTTGATTCTATCACACCCGATCATCACGAGATGCTTCGAAACGACAAGTCTTGGCAACAATGCTACTAATGATGAACACTTTATTATCTTGATATTTTAGTGAGAGGGATCATCTTATAATGCTACCGTCGCGATCTAAGCAAAATAAGATGCATAAAAGGATTAACATCACATGCAGTTCATACGTGATATGATATGGCCCTTTTGTCTTTGCGCCTTTGATCTTCATCTCCAAAGCACGAACATGATCTCCATCATCAACGGGCATGATCTCCATCATCGTCGGCGTAGCGTCAAGGTCAATGGCGCCGTCTTCATGATTGTTCTCCCATGTAGTAACTATTACAACTTCTTTGAAATACTACTCAACATGAAATTTAAAGACAACCATAAGGCTCCTGCCGGTTGCCACAATACAATAATGATCATCTCATACATATTCATCATCACATTATGGCCATATCACATCACCAAACCCTGCAAAAACAAGTTAGACGTTCTCTAATTTGGTTTGCATATTTTACGTGGTTTAGGGTTTTCGAGTGAGATCTAATCTACCTACAACATGAACCACAACGGTGATACTAGTGTTGTCAATAGAAGAGTAAATCGAATCTTCACTATAGTAGGAGAGACAGACACCCGCAAAGCCACTTATGCAATACAAGTTGCATGTCGAGCGTGGAGCAAATCTCATGAACGCGGTCATGTAAAGTTAGCCCGAGCCGCTTCATCCCACTATGCCACAAAGATGTAAAGTACTCAAACTAAAGACAACATAAGCATGAACGCCCACAAAACCATTGTGTTCTACTCGTGCAACCATCTATGCATAGACACGGCTCTGATACCACTGTAGGGATACGTTGCATAGAAAACAAAAAATTTCCTACCGCGAGAACGCAAACCAAGCCAAGATGCAATCTAGAAGATGGGAGCAACGAGGAGATGATTGAGACTCACCCTTGAAGATTTCCAAAGCCTACAAGATGAGGCTCTTGTTGCTGCGGTAGACGATCACTTGCCGCTTGCAAAAGCGCGTAGAAGATCTTGATCACGGTGCCACGATCGGGCAGCACCTCCGTACTCGGTCACACGTTCGGTGTTGATGAGGCGACGTCCTTCTCCCCGTTCCAGCGGGCAGCGGAAGTAGTAGCTCCTCCTTGAATCCGGCAGCACGACGGCGTGGTGGCGGTGGTGATGGAGATCTCCGGCGGAGCTTCGCTAAGCATTGCGGGAGAGGTGGAGGAGGTGGGGCGGCTAGGGTTTGGGAGAGGGGGTGGCCGGCCTCCTTGGGGTGCGGCCAAGGTGGTGGTGTTGTGGTGGCCGGCCCCCTCCCCTTGGTCCCTCTTTATATAGGTGGAACCCCCAAGTGTTGGACTACAAGTCTTCGAATAAGACCCCAACCCAAAACCTTCCATGTTGTAGGGAAACCTACCCAAGGTGGGATTCCCACCTCAAGTGGGACTCCTACCCTTCCATGAGGGGGGTGGCCGGCCACCCTTGGTGGAGTCCACCTGGGACTCCACCCCTCTAGGGTTGGCCGGCCATGGGTGGTGGAGTCCCTTCGGGACTCCGCCTTCCAAAGTGATTTCTTCCGGACTTTTCTAGAACCTTCTAGAACCTTCCATAAATGCACCGGATAATTTTCAAACTTATAAAATGACTTGCTATATATGAATCTTATTCTCCGGACCATTCCGGAACTCCTCGTGATGTCCGGGATCCCATCCGAGACTTCGAACAATACTTCGAACTCCATTCCATATTCAAGTTCTACTAATACAGCATCAAACCTTAAGTGTGTCACCCTACGGTTCGCGAACTATGTAGACATGGTGGAGAACTTTCTCCGACCAATAACCAATAGCGGGATCTGGAGATCCATAATGGCTCCCACATATTCAATGATGACTTAGTGATCGAATGAACCATTCACATACGATACCAATTCCCTTTGTCACGCGATATTTCACTTGTCCGAGGTTTGATCATCGGTATCACTCTATACCTTGTTCAACCTCGTCTCCTGACAAGTACTCTTTACTCGTACCGTGGTATGTGGTCTCTTATGAACTTATTCATATGCTTGCAAGACATTAGACGACATTCCACCGAGAGGGCCCAGAGTATATCTATCCTTCATCGGAATGGACAAATCCCACTGTTGATCCATATGCCTCAACTCATACTTTCCGGATACTTAATCCCACCTTTATAACCACCCACTTACGCAGTGGCGTTTGATGTAATCAAAGTACCTTTCAGTATAAGTGATTTACATGATCTCATGGTCATAAGGACTAGGTAACTATGTATCGAAAGCTTATAGCAAAAAACTTAATGACGTGATCTTATGCTACGCTTAATTGGGTGTGTCCATTACATCATTCATATAATGATATAACCTTGTTATTAATAACATCCAATGTTCATGACTATGAAACTAATCATCTATTAATCAACAAGCTAGTTAAGAGGCTTACTAGGGACTCATTGTTTGTTTACATAACACACATGTATCAATGTTTCGGTTAATACAATTATAGCATGGTATATAAACATTTATCATAAACATAAAGATATATAATAACCACTTTTATTATTGCCTCTTGAGCATATCTCCAACACTCTCAAGTTTGTTGACATATGAAGAAGAGGCTGGTTGCTTACAGGGCGTCAGAGTGTGCCGGGGGGCACCGTCGGTATCTCACTTACTCTTTACCGATGATTCTCTGATCTTGATGAAGGCTGACATGGCTAATGCTACCACTCTTCGAAATGTGTTGAATACTTACTGTGCTAGCTCTGGACAGTTAGTGAGTGATCCGAAGTCAAGCATATTTTTTAGCCCAAACACATCGACAGAAAATAAGGAGGCAATATGTACAGCCATGAATATTGATTCTGAAGCTCTCACGGAAAAATATTTGGGACTACCATCTCATGTGGGGTTGGAAAGATCTGATTGCTTCGAATACCTAGTAGACCGCATATGTAATATTATTAGTGGCTGGAATGAAAAGAATCTCTCCGTGGGAGGGAAAGAAATTCTACTGAAGGCAATTGCTCAAACTATACCAACCTATGCAATGTCAGTTTTCAAAATTCCGAAAGGAATCATCAAGGCGATTTCGGCAGCCATTGCTAGGTTTTGGTGGGGTGAAAAAGAGGGAAAGAAGAGTATGCATTAGTACTCGTGGTGGAAGATGTGCACTCCAAAAAAGGAGGGTGGCATGGGATTTAGGGATCTGCATTGTTTCAATCTTGCATTGCTTTCAAAACAAATTTGGAGATTAGCTAATGATCCAAACTCTCTTTGTGCACAGGTTTTGAGTGAAAAATATTACCCAAGCGGCGATGTGATGCATGCCACGAGGAAGAAGGGAGCTTTGTTTATTTGGCAAAGCCTTATGGCGGGTATGGAGACTTTTAAGAGGGGATATATTTGGCGGATAGGTAATGGATCCAATATCAATATTTGGTCCGATCCCTGGTTACCAAATAGCCCAACAAGGAGGGTTTTTACACCTAGGGGGGAGTGTTATTGACTAAAGTTGAGGATCTGATAAACCCTCTTACGGGTACATGGGATATGCAATTAATTGAGGACAATTTTATTATCAGTGATGTCAGAAGAATAGCGGCGATCCCACTATCGATTTGGGACTCAGAGGATATAGTGGCGTGGCATTATAATAAGAATGGCATGTTTTCGGTGAAGTCAGCCTATCATCTGGAGTGGCAACACCAATATGGGAGTCGGACAAGGAGGAATGATCAACAAAGTAGTTCTTCGATAAATCCTATTTGGGGGAAAATCTGGAAGCTAAATGTGCCAGCAAAAGTGAAGATTTTCACGTGGAGGGCACTGCATGGGATCATTCCCTGTATGTGCACTTTGGCAAACAGACATATCGAGACATCGGGACAATGCCCACTGTGTGAGATTGGTGCGGAAGACATTAAGCATATGTTATTTACCGTGTGATAATGTTGGAGATATGCCCAAGAGGCAATAATAAAATGGTTATTATAATATATCTTTGTGTTTATGATAATGTTTACATACCATGCTATAATTGTATTAACCGAAACAATGATACATGTGTGTTATGTGAACAACAAGGAGTCCCTAGTAAGCCTCTTGTATAACTAGCTTGTTGATTAATAGATGATCATAGTTTCATGATCATGAACATTGGATGTTATTAATAACAAGGTTATGTCATTATGTGAATGATGTAATGGACACACCCAATTAAGCGTAGCATAAGATCACGTCATTAAGTTCATTTGCTATAAGCTTTTGATACATAGTTACCTAGTCCTTTCGACCATGAGATCATATAAATCACTTATACCGGAAGGGTACTTTGATTACATCAAACGCCACTGCGTAAATGGGTGGTTATAAAGGTGGGATTAGGTATTCGGAAAGTATGAGTTGAGGGATATGGGTCAACAGTGGGATTTGTCCATCCCGATGATGGATAGATATACTCTGGGCCCTCTCGGTGGAATGTCATCTAATTAGCTTGCAAGCATATGAATGGTTCATAAGAGATGACATATCACGGTACGAGTAAAGAGTACTTGTCAGGAGACGAGGTGGAACGAGGTATAGAGATACCGATGATCAAACCTCGGACAAGTAAAATATCGCGTGACAAAGGGAATCGGTATCGTATGTAAATGGTTCAATCGATCACTAAAGTCATCGTTGAATATGTGGGAGCCATTATGGATCTCCAGATCCCGCTATTGGTTATTGGTCGGAGAGAAGTCTCAACCATGTCTGCATAGTTCGCGAACCCTAGGGTGACTGTAACATCCCAAAAATTTCAAAAGAAAGAAAATGAATTTCCCTTTTTCCAAATTTTGGAACCAACAAAAACTTTTCTTAAATTAAGTTTAATACATAGAGATCTTGCTTAATTCTTGTGCTATTGCCATGATTGCTTAATTAATATTTGAAATGATCTTAAACCCAAAACCTCACCCCTCTTTCGACCATCCAAGTTAAAACAAATTAAAATAATTTAAATAAGAAAAAGGTATATGTGCCTATGGCTATTTTTGGAAAACTTTACCCTAGGCCTTTCTACTTTGTTTAGAGGATTGGAAAACCTTCATAAACCTTACCTAGTTCTTATCAAACCAAATCCAAGTGGAAACCAAAGAAAATAAAAAGAAAATGCAACTTATGCATAGAGGCATATGTGACACATAGCCAATTTACCCAAACCTTGACCTATGCATTTATACCTTGACCAAATGGTGTGAAACCATCTCTAAACCTAATCTAACCCTAAATGGACCCTAACCCATGCCCAAGTAATGCAAGATAAACAAAAGAGGAAAATAAGGAAAATTGACATATCACCTCTTATGTGTTTATGGCCATTTTTGCAAATATTTGAACTAGACCTTTTGGAGTGGTTTCAATGGTTTGGAAATGTTTCTAAACTAATAAGAATCACTTTGGAGTCAAGAAAAATCAAATCAAATAGAGAGAAATGAAATAGTGAGAAAATTCCATTTTCACTCACATACACTTTAGCCAATTTTGCAAATCTTCAACCAAGGCCACCATGTCTTGTGCCATTGTTTGTAAAACACTTATATATCAATAAAACACCCTTTTGAATCCAAGAAACCCAATTCAAATCAAAGGAAAAAATCAAATTCAACATACATGTGATTATGGTCACTTTTGACCTTTTTAATATCTTACCCACTTTGAGCTCTTCTATTAAGAGATTCTTAAACCAAACCCAAACAACTCTTTGCACCTCATCCAAGACCTCATCAAGATGAACATTTTTCGTGTTGACCACTTTGACCAAAGCTTTGACCATTGCTCTATTTACTCAAGCCAAGATACCACCTTGAAACAAATTCTAGATTCCCTCCACTATTTGAATTTTCACAAAACTTCTCCAAATTTCAAACCAATGCCACACATAGTTGTCCAACATCATTTAGAACATATCCATGCAGAATTTTGAGCAAAAGAAAATACAAGGGAGATCATTACTTTAGAAATGGGAGGTACACATAAAGGGGAATCAAGGTACAATGCACTTTACCCTCACTTTTTGCTTTCCCCTCTCTCTCCCTTGTCCTTCTTGATAGTACACCAAGTACCCTAAAGGCACATCAATGAGGTGACACCACCTTGGCCATGATCACCACCTCAAGCATGCCACTCATTTGCATGTACCACATATGCTTTTCACTTTAATCAATGGTGCACACCTCTAGCCCTCTCCCACCTTGCACCCTATGTCAAATACCATCATCACACCTCAACCAAGCTTGCAGCACTCATATACCAAGAAAATGATGCAAAGAGGACCATGCCAAGCCCATGCCATTGATGTAGACCTCACCATGCCACCACTTGCCCTCCTCCTTCTCTGGTCACCCTCACCATGTCAAATGAACTCACCTTAGCCTACTGATCATCACCAAGCCATAGTTGACCCAAGGAGATCCCTGCACACTCCAATGCCACCCCATGTCAGCCATGTGAGCACCATCATGTCACCACTACCCCTGGACCTCTCCTCCCCCTATGACCATGTCACATAGCTTCACTTTTACCTGCTGATCGTGCTAGACACGACCCTTGGTGGAGGAGAGCAAGACTTGACCCAAAATAAGCATGCCATTGCACATGATCACCAACCCGAGGACACCACCAACCCCACGCGTGCACACTGCAACCCAGCACCTCCCCCTGCGCCACCAGTACCTACTCACCCCCACACACACGCCAGACATGGCCATAGGCCCGCACGCGCCCCAGGACGGCGACACGACGCGACGCCCACAAGGACGCCGACGTCGGCATCATCCCCGTACGCCCTACACACAAAGCCTGCGAGCCAGCCACTGCACACGCGTCCTCCCCTACCCCTTACCTCCCCTTTTCGACGCAGTAGCCATGATGGAGATGCTTTCACGCGACGCGCCCGAGACGTCGCCATCATGCCAGCCACGTCACGCCTCTCCTCCCTGGAGCCTATATAAACCCCCCTCCTCGCTTGGGACAGCACCACACCGTCTCACAGCATCCCCCTCTCCCCCCTAGCGCCGCTCCTCCTTCCCTCCTTGCCTCTCCACGGCGTCAAGAGCTCGCCACGGCCACCGGTGGCATCCCTCAAAGCCACCCAAACTTTCGCCACCATAGTCTCCAACACCTATACCACTTTGAAGCCCTTGGAAAGACCTTTCCAACGCACCCGACCCCGCCTTAATCCGAGCTCCGAGGTGAGGGCAATCGCCCCCGCAAGCCTGCAGTGTCGCGAGGTACACGACGAGCCAGCACCTTCCGATCCCGATCCGACGTGCTGTGTGCTCTGCCCGCACCCGACGTGCATGCGCCATGCATGCGCGGCCCGGGAAGCAGCTGGGCCGGCCCAACTTCTTCCCGCCCTCGTTTAAAATTTGAATTTCGTTTTATTCTTTTTCTTTAATTTACAGACTGATGCATTGCTAGAATCTAAATAGTTTCAAATGTACAAATCAAACTTTAGTGATTCAAAATGTTCTAGAAAGCTTATGAAATGATCTAACTAATCCCACTGGTTTCAACCTCATAGCTTGTGTAGATTTTGAATAGCAAAAATAACAAATCAGATACTTTTCAGTTTTCAAATAAATATTAAAAATCAACCCTTTTGAATTTTGAGGTGTTTCCACCTCTCATAAATCACATTTTATGTTGTCTAATTTATTATGTAATAAAACACTATAGTTGTTTCATATGATCATGGGCTAGAATCAGAAATAGTGGCTATGTGGCCATTTCTAGCCCATTTAAATTATTTCCCAATTTAAGATTTTAAATCTATGAGGTGTAGCACCTCATTTAAATCATCTTCTCAAGTTGTATGAAGTAATGTGATGACCCTTGTTGCTTGGTCTCATATTTGCTCACTTAAGAATATTAAATGATTGCCATAGTAGCATTTAAATTGTTCCAACTAATTATTAAATCATATGAGAGGTATCCCTCTCATTTAAACCTTTGTCTCAAGTAATTCTACATGAGGTAGAGACCATGGTCTATTAACTCTCATATGGAATTATTTGATGATATTAAATCATTACTATGTTGGTATTAAATTGCATGAGGTGTATTCCCTCATTTAAATCATGTTTCTCAAATAATAAGTGTGAAGTGTTGACCTTAGTCAACATGTGCTCATACCTTAGTATTTGAGGAAATTAAACCTTAACAAGATTCAATGAGAGGAGATTAGTTCTCCAAAGAAATAAATAGAAACATTAATTAATATTTGTAATGAGAGGAAATTATTTTTCTTTAAAAGGAAAACAAAGTCAACCAACATGATAATAATAGGGTGATGCTAGAATAGCTTGTGTGAGCCATTTGTGTGATTAGTCTAGCACTTAAGTATTGTTTGGTGATTGTATCCTCGTATTCGTTTATAGACGCTAGTACCGAAGGCTACGAAGGGGACGACGAGAACATCTACGGAGAAGAAGGAGGAACATTTTGATCAATACACCAACCAAGGCAAGCTAACACTCTTGCAAAGTCCCAAGTGCAAAGCTCTACCAGAGCAAGGCACCATCACCATTTATTTTTATGTTCAATAAACCTATCCCATGTTTTTACCTTGCAATTATTTTGCTTATTGTATTTCAAAGCTTATTTTGGATTTATGATTCACTCGGGCTAGAATAGAACAAGAGCATCAAATTTAGCCTAAAGCAAACAAAGCTAGATAGCACCCCTCATGACTAGTTGCTATTACTAAAGAAATAAAATTGACTACTCTAGATGGGAACACGTGAAATGTAATAACTTTGACAGATTTTGAAGGTGAATGTGACATGAATGATTTGGTGAATTTTGATGAAAACTGATGGTTGGGTTTGGATGCGATACCATTCCAATTTACAAGTACCCCCACAATACCTGATTATGGGTAGGGCTTAACTGGAAGTTTATGTGTCTTAGTATGGGTTCCCTCTAAACAAGCGTCATCGGGGTTATGCCGAAAGCTGCCTCCACAACAAAAGAAACGACGTTAAAGATGAGGTGAATGTCCGGCCCAAGCCCTGTGCAGTTCCCAGGCTGACCGTCTGTCTTCACTGGGAGGCCAAGCTCATGGGGAGAGGTGCCTATACTAGGATATGTAAGTGAAAGGTTAGGGTTGATGATCCGCGTACTGAGTTACGATTATTCAGGGTTACCCCTGACGGATGTAATCAAAAGTTGTGGCACAAGTGTACAACCTCTGCAGAGTGTAAACCTATTCGAATAGTCGCGTCCACGGTTAAGGACGGTTGGAAAGGCCATACTGTTCCGTCATCAGACCATTTTCAAAAATGTGACATATGACTTGTGTTTTGAACTTGAAAGGTGAATGGTGAATTTGAATTAAATCACAACCGAGTTGTGGGAATGACACTAATGTTCCCACCTGAATTAGTTAGCAGATGAGGAGGCTTTTACTAAATGTTTGTGAACTAAAATTGGCTTTATGCAAATAAACTTAGAGCTTAGCACCCCTTACTAAAATTGATAAGTACTTACCTTAGTATTAGTTTGCGAGTACTTTAAAAGTACTCATGGCTTTGTCCCTGGCTATTCAAATGGCCAGACTTTGAAGGAGAACAGCAGTACGAGGAAGATGGACAGCAGAGCGTCTACGACAACTAGGACTACTCCTGACGTCAAGCGTTGGCCTGTGGATTAGATAGCCACTACTACTTCGCTTCCGCTATTTGTGATGTTCGTTGATCAATAGATCAACTACTATTGTAATATTGGATCATGTGATCTACCTTTGTAAGACGATTATGTGTTGTAATAAATGATGACTCTATGATATTCAACTATTATGTCTCGCAACAACAATATTCCTGGGATTGCGATGTAAGGCATAATAGGCATCTGGACTTAAAAATCCGGGTGTTGACAAGTTGGTATCAGAGCCATTGTTTGACCTTAGGAGACCCTAGTTAGAATGGACGCCTGAAAAACTTAGTTTCAAAACAAATGAAGTGAATATTTATGAAAACTTATTCTCACTCTTATCCTTGAAATCTTTTCAAAAGGAGAAGTCCATGCTCTACTTTTCCTTGAAATTCTACCTAAAATTTTGCACACTTGATCACTTTAGTAGAACTCACACCTACGCAAGAGTTTGTATCAGGATCCCCTTGTATCGTAGAGCGGTGAATGGTTCTTAAAACCAACGGTGTGTTAGCTTTGTAATGTGTGATGTTTGGTATGAATGAAAAAGTGTTGTTGGTTGTACCCCCTCAACACTACTCAAGTTTTGAAACTTTTCAAGTTTATCTCAAACAAACCATAGAAATTCCCCGCTTATCTTATGATCCACCTCATTGTTCAGATGGCCCCTCCTACCCGCAACAACCCCCGCGCCCAAGCCAACCAGATGCACATTGAGCACACCAACATGACTGACACCATCAACATCCTTGCTATGGAGCGCAAGGCACTTCGTCATCAGCACGCCAAGAAGGACTACCTCATTGCTCGCCTCCGCGTGAGGATAGCATCACTGGAGCAGCTCATCCCCATACCCAATCATACCCCAAGAGGCAAGTCCACTGTGACTTGCTATGAATGTGGTGTTACTGGTCGTTACTCTAATAAGTGCCCAATGAAAGCCGCCAACCATGCCCCAAGGACTGGAAGCAATGCTGTACCCATTGCCCAAAAGGACAAGTCAACGGTAACCTGCTATGAATGTGGAACTGTGGGTCATTACTCCAATGAATGCCCCAAGAAGCTTGCCAAGATTGCCCTCAATACCGCTGCACCTGCCCAGCACCAGCGCTGTGTCGCAACTGGAAGGAAGTTTGCCCCAAACTACCCAAACAACCGCAACGGTCGTTACTACCGCTTGAATACCACCGAAGCACAGGAAGCACCTCAGGCCATGCCAAGTATGTTTTCCTGTAAATCCAATTGCTCAATCTTTCTTAGGAACCTAACTTTTCTTAAAATCTCGGGACGAGATTTGTTTAAGGGGAAAGGGTTTGTAACATCCCAAAAATTTCAAAAGAAAGAAAATGAATTTCCCTTTTTCCAAATTTTGGAACCAACAAAAACTTTTCTTAAATTAAGTTTAATACATAGAGATCTTGCTTAATTCTTGTGCTATTACCATGATTGCTTAATTAATATTTGAAATGATCTTAAACCCAAAACCTCACCCCTCTTTTGACCATCCAAGTTAAAACAAATTAAAAGAATTTAAATAAGAAAAAGGCATATGTGCCTATGGCTATTTTTGGAAAACTTTACCCTAGGCCTTTCTACTTTGTTTAGAGGATTGGAAAACCTTCATAAACCTTACCTAGTTCTTATCAAACCAAATCCAAGTGGAAACCAAAGAAAATAAAAAAGAAAATGCAACTTATGCATAGAGGCATATGTGACACATAGCCAATTTACCCAAACCTTGACCTATGCATTTATACCTTGACCAAATGGTGTGAAACCATCTCTAAACCTAATTTAACCCTAAATGGACCCTAACCCATGCCCAAGTAATGCAAGATAAACAAAAGAGGAAAATAAGGAAAATTGACATATCACCTCTTATGTGTTTATGGCCATTTTTGCAAATATTTGAACTAGACCTTTTGGAATGGTTTCAATGGTTTGGAAATGTTTCTAAACTAATAAGAATCACTTTGGAGTCAAGAAAAATCAAATCAAATAGAGAGAAATGAAATAGTGAGAAAATTCCACTTTCACTCACATACACTTTAGCCAATTTTGCAAATCTTCAACCAAGGCCACCATGGCTTGTGCCATTGTTTGTAAAACACTTATATATCAATAACACACCCTTTTGAATCCAAGAAACCCAATTCAAATCAAAGGAAAAATCAAATTCAACATACATGTGATTATGGTCACTTTTGACCTTTTTAATATCTTACCCACTTTGAGCTCTTCTATTAAGAGATTCTTAAACCAAATCCTAACAACTCTTTGCACCTCATCCAAGAACTCATCAAGATGAACATTTTTCGTGTTGACCACTTTGACCAAAGCTTTGACCATTGCTCTATTTATTCAAGCCAAGATGCCACCTTGAAACAAATTCTAGATTCCCTCCACTATTTGAATTTTCACAAAACCTCTCCAAATTTCAAACCAGTGCCACACATAGTTGTCCAACATCATTTAGAACATATCCATGCAGAATTTTGAGCAAAAGAAAATACAAGGGAGATCATTACTTTAGAAATGGGAGGTACACATAAAGGGGAATCAAGGTACAATGCACTTTACCCTCACTTTTTGCTTTCCCCTCTCTCTCCCTTGTCCTTCTTGATAGTACACCAAGTACCCTAAAGGCACATCAATGAGGTGACACCACCTTGGCCATGATCACCACCTCAAGCATGCCACTCATTTGCATGTACCACATATGCTTTTCACTTTAATCAATGGTGCACACCTCTAGCCCCCTCCCACCTTGCACCCTATGTCAAATACCATCATCACACCTCAACCAAGCTTGAAGCACTCATAGACCAAGAAAATGATGCAAAGAGGACCATGCCAAGCCCATGCCATTGATGTAGACCTCACCATGCCACCACTTGCCCTCCTCCTTCTCTGGTCACCCTCACCATGTCAAATGAACTCACCTTAGCCTACTGATCATCACCAAGCCATAGTTGACCCAAGGAGATCCCTGCACACTCCAATGCCACCCCATGTCAGCCATGTGAGCACCATCATGTCACCACTACCCCTGGACCTCTCCTCCCCCTATGACCATGTCACATAGCTTCACTTTTACCTGATGATCGTGCTAGACATGACCCTTGGTGGAGGAGAGCAAGACTTGACCCAAAACAAGCATGCCATTGCACATGATCACCAACCCGAGGACACCACCAACCCCACGCGTGCACACTGCAACCCAGCACCTCCCCCTGCGCCACCAGTACCTCCTCACCCCCACACACACTCCAGACATGGCCATAGGCCCGCACGCGCGCCAGGACGGCGACACGACGCGACGCCCACAAGGACGCCGACGTCGGCATCATCCCCGTACGCCCTACACACAACGCCTGCGAGCCAGCCACTGCACACGCGTCCTCCCCTACCACTTATCTACCCTTTTCGACGCAGTAGCCATGATGGAGATGCTTGCATGCGACGCGCCCGAGACGTCGCCATCATGCCGGCCACGTCACGCCTCTCCTCCTGGAGCCTATATAAACCCCCCTCCTCGCTTGGGACAGCACCACACCGTCTCACAGCATCCCCCTCTACCCCCTAGCGCCGCTCCTCCTTCCCTCCTTGCCTCTGCACGGCGTCAAGAGCTCGCCAAGGCCACCGGCGGCATCCCTCAAAGCCACCCAAACTTTCGCTACCATAGCCTCCAA
Source organism: Lolium perenne (assembly GCF_019359855.2). Lineage (NCBI taxonomy): Eukaryota > Viridiplantae > Streptophyta > Magnoliopsida > Poales > Poaceae > Lolium > Lolium perenne. The sequence continues at coordinate 637,994 of NW_027248986.1, forward strand.
CACCTATACCACTTTGAAGCCCTTGGAAAGACCTTTCCAACGCACCCGACCCCGGCTTAATCCGAGCTCCGAGGTGAGAGCAATCGCCCCCGCAAGCCTGCAGTGTCGCGAGGTACACGACGAACCAGCACCTTCCGATCCCGATCCGACGCGCTGTGTGCTCTGCCCGCACCCGACGTGCATGCGCCATGCATGCGCGGCCCGGGCAGCAGCTGGGCCGGCACAACTTCTTCCCGCCCTCGTTTAAAATTTGAATTTCGTTTTATTCTTTTTCTTTAATTTACAGACTGATGCATTGCTAGAATCTAAGTAGTTTCAAATGTACAAATCAAAATTTAGTGATTCAAAATGTTCTCGAAAGCTTATGAAATGATCTAACTAATCCCACTGGTTTCAACTTCATAGCTTGTGTAGATTTTGAATAGCAAAAATAACAAATTAGATACTTTTCAGTTTTCAAATAAATATTAAAAATCAACCCTTTTGAATTTTGAGGTGTTTCCACCTCTCATAAATCACATCTTATGTTGTCTAATTTATTATGTAATAAAAAACTATAGTTGCTTCATATGATCATGGGCTAGAATCAGAAATAGTGGCTATGTGGCCATTTCTATCCCATTTAAATTATTTCCCAATTTAAGATTTCAAATCTATGAGGTGTAGCGCCTCATTTAAATCATCTTCTCAAGTTGTATGAAGTAATGTGATGACCCTTGTTGCTTGGTCTCATATTTGCTCACTTAAGAATATTAAATGATTGCCATAGTAGCATTTAAATTGTTCCAACTAATTATTAAATCATATGAGAGGTATCCCTCTCATTTAAACCTTTGTATCAAGTAATTCTACATGAGGTAGAGACCATGGTCTATTAACTCTCATATGGAATTATTTGATGATATTAAATCATTACTATGTTGGTATTAAATTGCATGAGGTGTATTCCCTCATTTAAATCATGTTTCTCAAATAATAAGTGTGAAGTGTTGACCTTAGTCAACATGTGCTCATACCTTAGTATTTGAGGAAATTAAACCTTAACAAGATTCAATGAGAGGAGATTAGTTCTCCAAAGAAATAAATAGAAACATTAATTAATATTTGTAATGAGAGGAAATTATTTTTCTTTAAAAGGAAAACAAAGTCAACCAACATGATAATAATAGGGTGATGCTAGAATAGCTTGTGTGAGCCATTTGTGTGATTAGTCTAGCACTTAAGTATTGTTTGGTGATTGTATCCTCGTATTCGTTTATAGACGCTAGTACCGAAGGCTACGAAGGGGACGACGAGAACATCTACGGAGAAGAAGGAGGAACATTTTGATCAATACACCAACCAAGGCAAGCTAACACTCTTGCAAAGTCCCAAGTGCAAAGCTCTACCAGAGCAAGGCACCATCACCATTTATTTTTATGTTCAATAAACCTATCCCATGTTTTTACCTTGCAATTATTTTGCTTATTGTATTTCAAAGCTTATTTTGGATTTATGATTCACTCGGGCTAGAATAGAACAAGAGCATCAAATTTAGCCTAAAGCAAACAAAGCTAGATAGCACCCATCATGACTAGTTGCTATTGCTAAAGAAATAAAATTGACTACTCTAGATGGGAACACGTGAAATGAAATAACTTTGAAAGATTTTGAAGGTGAATGTGACATGAATGATTTGGTGAATTTTGATGAAAACTGATGGTTGGGTTCGGATGCGATACCATTCCAATTTAAAAGTACCCCCACAATACCTGATTATCGGTAGGGCTTAACTGGAAGTTTATGTGTCTTAGTATGGGTTCCCTCTAAACAAGCGTCATCGGGGTTATGCCGAAAGGTGCCTCCACAACAAAAGAAACGACGTTAAAGATGAGGTGAATGTCCGGCCCAAGCCTCGTAAGTGCAGTTCCTGTGTCAATTCCGTCTGTCTTCACTGGGAGGCCAAGCTCATGGGGAGAGGTACCTATACTAGGATATGTAAGTGAAAGGTTAGGGTTGATGATCCGCGTACTGAGTTACGATTATTCAGGGTTACCCCTGACGGATGTAATCAAAAGTTGTGGCACAAGTGTACAACCTCTGCAGAGTGTAAACCTATTCGAATAGCCGCGTCCACGGTTAAGGACGGTTGGAAAGGCCATATTGTTCCATCATCAGACCATTTTCAAAAATGTGACATATGACTTGTGTTTTGAACTTGAAAGGTGAATGGTGAATTTGAATTAAATCACAACCGAGTTGTGGGAATGACACTAATGTTCCCACCTGAATTAGTTAGCAGATGAGGAGGCTTTTACTAAATGTTTGTGAACTAAAATTGGCTTTATGCAAATAAACTTAGAGCTTAGCACCCCTTACTAAAATTGATAAGTACTTACCTTAGTATTAGTTTGCGAGTACTTTAAAAGTACTCATGGCTTTGTCCCTGGCTATTCAAATGGCCAGACTTTGAAGGAGAACAGCAGTACGAGGAAGATGGACAGCAGGGCGTCTACGACAACTAGGACTACTCCTGACGTCAAGCGTTGGCATGTGGATTAGATAGCCACTACTACTTCGCTTCCGCTATTTGTGATGTTCGTTGATCAATAGATCAACTACTATTGTAATATTGGATCATGTGATCTACCTTTGTAAGACGATTATGTGTTGTAATAAATGATGACTCTATGATATTCAACTATTATGTCTCGCAACAAAAATATTCCTGGGATTGCGATGTAAGGCATAATAGGCATCTGGACTTAAAAATCCGGGTGTTGACAGTGACACACTTAAGGTTTGATGTCGTTTAAGTAGATATGGAATATGGAATGGAGTTCGAAGTTTTGTTCGGAGTCTCGGATGGGATCCAGAACATCACGAGGAGTTTCGGAATGGTCCGGAGAATAAGATTCATATATAGGAAGTCACTTTCCAAGTTTGAAAATGATCCGGTGCATTTATGGAAGGTTCTAGAAGGTTCTAGAAAAGTCCGGAAGAAATCACTATGGAAGGCGGAGTCCCGGAGAGACTCCACTAGCTAGGCCGGCCAACCCTAAGGGGAGGAGTCCCAGGTGGGCTCCACCTAGGGCGGCCGGCCACCCCACCTCAAGGAAAGGTGGGAGTCCCACCTTGAGTAGGACTCCCCCCTTGAGTAGGTTTCCCACTTTTGGGAGGTTTTGTTGTTGGGGTCTTATTCGAAGACTTGGACTACAACTCTTGGGGACTTCCACCTATATAATGAGGGGCATAGGGGAGGGGCCGGCCACACCTTGCCACCCTTGGCCGCAGCCCCTAGTTGGCCGGCGCCCAAACCCCCTCTCCCCAAACCCTAGCTACCTCTCCTCCACATACAACTCCTGCAGCGCATAGGCGAAGCCCTGCCGGAGTTCTCCACCACCACCGCCACCACGCCGTCGTGCTGCCGGGATTCCAAGGAGGATCTACTACTTCCGCTGCCCGCTGGAACGGGGAGGAGGACGTCGTCTTCATCAACACCGTACGTGTGACCGAGTACGGAGGTGCTGCCCGATTGTGGCACCGTCAAGTTCTTCTACGCGCTTTTGCAAGCGGTCAAGATCTTCTACGCGCTTTTGCAAGCGGCAAGTGATCGACTACATCCACCACGAGATCTAATCTCGTTAGGCTTTGGAAATCTTCGAGGGTTAGTCTCATGATCTTCTCGTTGCTACCGTCTACTAGATTAGATCTTGGATTGTGTTTTCGTTCTTGCGGTAGGAAATTTTTTGTTTTCTATGCTACGAATCCCATCAGTGGTATCAGAGCCGTGTCTATGCATAGATTGGTTGCACGAGTAGAACACAATGGTTTTGTGGGCGTTGATGCTTTGTTGTCTTTAGTTCGTGTACTTTGCATCTTGCGGCATGGTGGGATGAAGCGGCCCGGGCTAACTTGACATGACCGCGTTCATGAGACTTCCTCCACGCTCGACATGCAACTTGTATTGCATAAGTGGCTTCGCGGGTTGATACGTCTCAAACGTATCTATAATTTCTTATGTTCCATGCTACTTTTATGATGATACTCACATGTTTTATACACATTATATGTCATTATTATGCATTTTCCGGCACTAACCTATTGACGAGATGCCGAAGAGCTAGTTGTTGTTTTCTGCTGTTTTTGGTTTCAGAAATCCTACAAAGGAAATATTCTCAGAATTGGACGAAATCAACGCCCAGGGTCTTATTTTTCCACGAAGCTTCCAGAAGACCAAAAGAATCACGAAGTGGGGCGACGAGGCGCCGCCACACTAGGGCCGCGCGGCCTAGGGGGGGCTCGCGCCGCCCTAGCGTGTGGGGCCCCTGTCAGCCCTCCGACTCCGCCCTTCCGCCTACTTAAAGCCTTCGTCGCGAAACCCTCTGTACCGAGAGTCACGATACGGAAAACCTTCCAGAGACGCAGCCGCCGCCAATCCCATCTCGGGGGATTCAGGAGATCACCTCCGGCACCCTGCCGGAGAGGGGAATCATCTCCCGGAGGACTCTTCATCGCCATGATTGCCTCCGGATTGATGTGTGAGTAGTTCACCCCTGGACTATGGGTCCATAGCAGTAGCTAGATGGTCGTCTTCTCCTCATTGTGCTATCATGTTAGATCTTGTGAGCTGCCTATCATGATCAAGATCATCTATTTGTAATGCTACATGTTGTGTTTGTTGGGATCCGATGAATATTGAATACTATGTCAAGTTGATTATCAATCTATCATATATGTTGTTTATGTTCTTGCATGCTCTCCGTTGCTAGTAGAGGCTCTGGCCAAGTTGATACTTGTAACTCCAAGAGGGAGTATTTATGCTCGATAGTGGGTTCATGCCTCCATTGAATCTGGGACAGTGACAGAAAGTTCTAAGGTTGTGGATGTGCTGTTGCCACTAGGGATAAAACATCGATGCTTTGTCTAAGGATATTTGTGTTGATTACATTACGCACCATACTTAATGCAATTGTATGTTGCTTGCAACTTAATACCGGAAGGGGTTCGGATGATAACCTGAAAGTGGACTTTTTAGGCATAGATGCATGCTGGATAGCGGTCTATGTACTTTGTCGTAATGCCCTGATTAAATCTCATAGTAATTATCATGATATATGTATGTGCATCTCTATTTGTCAATTGCCCAACTGTAATTTGTTCACCCAACATGCTATTTATCTTATGGGAGAGACACCACTAGTGAACTGTGGACCCCGGTCCATTCTTTACATCTGAAATACAATCTACTGCAATACTTGTTCTTTACTGTTCTTCGCAAACAAACATCATCTTCCACACTATACGGTTAATCCTTTGTTTTCAGCAAGCCGGTGAGATTGACAACCTCACTGTTACGTTGGGGCAAAGTACTTTGATTGTGTTGTGCAGGTTCCACGTTGGCGCCGGAATCCCTGGTGTTGCGCCGCACTACACTCCGTCACCAACGACCTTCACGTGATCCTTGACTCCTACTGGTTCGATAAACCTTGGTTTCTTACTGAGGGAAAACTTGCTACTATACGCATCACACCTTCCTCTTGGGGTTCCCAACGGACGTGTGTCAATTGCACGCATCAAGCACTTTTTCTGGCGCCGTTGCCGGGGAGATCAAGACACGCTGCAAGGGGAGTCTCCCACATCCAATCTCTTTACTTTGTTTTCGTCTTGCTTTACTTTATTTTATTTACTGCTTTGTTTGCTCTTATATCAAAAACACAAAAAAATTAGTTGCTAGTTTTACTTTATTTACTGTCTTGTTCTCAATATTAAAAACACAAAAAAATTAGTCACTTGCATTTACTTTATTTACCTTTTGTTTATTTCATCATGTTTTCTCCTAAGTACACTCTAAAAGACATACCGGTAGGACAAGGGTCCATCATTGGAAGAGATAATATAGAAGATTTTTTCACTCATGTTAGTACAGCTGAAGATTTTGAAGATAGACACTTGGTAGAACTTGCTCCTACTTATGAAATTGCTGCTGCTTCTTTAGTACACATGTTGGAAACTAAATTTGTTAATCTCAATCCTATAATTCAACATATGTTTCTTACACTCTGTGATATGGAGGAAGGAGAAAAGAAAGATTTTGTCTTAGAAACCCTTCTTAAAGAATTTGGTGGTGTAGCAAGAGAGGCTAGAAAAGTCTGTATTAAATATAAGATGCTTGGCTCTTACACCAACTTTGCTAGTACCTTTGAAAAGATGGACATTGATAGAATAAAGTACACTAATAATGTTAATGATGGAGGGGAGATTAAAACATCAATACCTTGCAAGCTCCTAGGAATGCATGAAGCTCTAGAAAATAACTATGGTTGGCTTGTTCCTGAAAATTTGTTTGATGAGAATAGCAAGCCTAAGAGTAATGAAAAAGGAGCCTCTGAAACTTACATAGATAAGATACAATGCATAGTTGAGAAAACTCCAAACCCCTCTGTTGATGCTTCATCTCTTGATGTTACTTGATTCACACTTTCTACGCCTAGCTGAAAGGCGTTAAAGAAAAGCACTTCTTGGGAGATAACCCATGTATGTTTTTACTACAGCACTTTTGTTTTATATTTGAGTCTTGAGAGTTGTTACTACTGTAGCAATCTCTCCTTATCTTTATTTTATTGCATTGTTGTGACAAGTAAAGTCTTTGATAGTAATGTTGATACTAGATTTGGATTACTGCGCAGAAACAGATTTCTTACTGTCACGAAATTGAGCAGCCCCGTCTGTAGATAACTCATAAAATTCTGCCAAATTACGTGCGTGATCCTCAGATATGTACGCAACTTTCATTCAATTTGAGCTTTTTCATCTGAGCAAGTTAAGTGCCCCAGAAAAATTCGTCTTTACGGACTGTTCTGTTTTGACAGATTCTGCCTTTTATTTCGCATTGCCTGTTTTGCTATGTTTGATGGATTTCTTTGTTCCATTAACTTTCAGTAGCTTTGTGCAACGTCCAGAAGTGTTAAAAATGATTATGTCACCTCTGAATATATGAATTTTCAATTATGCAATAACCCTCTAATGAGTTTGTTTCGAGTTTGGTGTGGAGGAAGTTTTCAAGGGTCAAGAGAGGAGGATGATACAATATGATCAAGAAGAGTGAAAAGTCTAAGCTTGGGGATGCCCCCGTGGTTCATCCCTGCATATTTCAAGAAGACTCAAGCATCTAAGCTTGGGGATGCCCAAGGCATCCCCTTCTTCATCGACAACTTATCAGGTCACCTCTAGTGAAACTATATTTTTATTCAGTCACATCTTATGTGCTTTACTTGGAGCGTCTGTTTGCTTTATTTTTGTTTTTGTTTGAATAAAATCGGATCCTAGCATTCTTTGTTTGGGAGAGAGACACGCTCCGCTATTTCGTATGAACACAGATGTTCTTAGCTTTATTCTTAATGTTCATGGCGAAGGTTGAACTACTTTGTTCATTGATATATGGTTGGAAACGGAAAATGCCGCATGTGGTAATTGGTATAATGTCTTGAATAATTTGATAATTGGCAATTGTTGTGCTCATATAGATCATGTTTACGCTCTTGCATCATGTACTTTGCACCTATTAATGAAGAACTACATAGAGCTTGTTAAAATTTGGTTTGCACGATTGGTCTCTAGAGTCTAGATATTTTCTAGTTAAGGTGTTTGAACAACAAGGAGACGATGTAAAGTCTTATAATGCTTACAATATGTTCATATGTGAGTCTTGCTGCACCATTTTATACTTGAGTTTGCTTCAAACAACCTTGCTAGCCTAGCCTTGTATTGAGAGGGATTACTTCTCGTGCATCCAAATCCTTGAGCCAAAATCCATGCCATTTGTGTCCACCATACCTACCTACCACATGGTATTTCTCTGCCATTCCAAAGTACATTACTTGAGTGCTACCTTTAAAATTCTATTCTTTGCCTTTACAATACATAGCTCATGGGAAAATAGCCTTAAAAACTATTGTGGTGAAGAATATGTACTTATGTATCTTATTTCTTAATAAGTTGCTTGTTGAGCGGTAACCATGTTTCTGGGGACGCCATCAACTTTTACTTTTGTTGAATATCATGTGAGTTGCTATGCATGTTCGTCTTGTTTGAAGTAAGGGCGATTTTCATGATCAAATGGTTTGAGTATGCATATTGTTAGAGAAGAACATTGGGCCGCTAACTAAAGCCATGAATCATGGTGGAAGTTTCAGTTTGGATACAAATCCTCAATCTCTTATGAGAATATTATCTATTGTTAAATGCTTAAGCATTAAAAGAGGAGTCCATTATCTGTTGTCTATGTTGTCCCGGTATGGATGTCTAAGTTGAGAATAATCAAAAGTGAGAAATCCAATGCGAACTTTCTCCTTAGACCTCTGTACAGGCGGCATAGAGGTACCCCCTTGTGACACTTGGTTGAAACATATGTTATGCAATGATAATCCGTGTTAATCCAAGCTAATTAGGACAAGATGCGGGCACTACACTACAAGAAAATCATCACGTAGAGACGTCTTTTATGTGACGCATTTATTTTCGTCTCTATACTGATAGACCACCTCAATGTAGGGACGCTTCCTGAGACGTTTAACCTAGCGTCACAATTTTTTATCTAAGATTAAATAAAATTATTATTTTTGCTAACTTCTAATTAATTGGAGACGAAGTATGAGACGCTTTAGACTATGTCTTTATAACTCGTGGTGTGGAATTCCCTTTGATAAGGAAAAAAATACTACTCCGCGGAGAGGGAAAATAGGAAAGCATAATATACCCGCGTGAGATACAAAATTGACGGATATTTTCGTTTTGGCGCTAATATTTTTAGTTTTGCCGCTTATCAGAAAAGCCTTGGCGTTTTTATTTTGGAATAATCCCGAGTATATACTCCGCCCACCTTTCCCCCATCGCCTCCATCTCTCCAGCCGCCGGCTCATCCAAGATCGAATCGGCCGGCCCGGTTCCTCCGCTCTGGTTTGTGCTCCGTCAGATCAATATCATGTAGATGTTATATCAATCTAGGTCTGCCTACTGCAGGAAGCATCGCAATTGATCCCCTCTTTTATGTTTTGGGTTCATCATGATCAATCCCCCAGTTGAGTATCTTCGTTGGAACATGGATTTGATAGAAGTGCTCAATCAACTCGGTATGCAACCACCATTATCTTATTTATTATTTATTAACTCCTATGCAATCTGTTGGTTCTAACTCCTTTCGTGCTACGGTTCTTGTAATTGTTGAATTTTACCCGTCAAAAGTACTAATCCGTTTTGCGTATCAGTTTGGATAACCACTAGGCCCAGCTAATGTTACAGCAGCGTGGACTGAACTGCATATGCCTCGCTTGATGATTTTTTCTTTCTTTCATTCGATTCCTTCTGAAACAAATAAGTACTTTGTTCTCCCTTTATTTTTGGATCTGTGCGTGTCACTTAATTAGTACTAGTATAGATAGCATTCTTTTTTAGGGTAGTATAGATAACTTTTGACATTGGTACATGGATGTTTAATCACTCATTCAATTAATCTCATTCTCTTCCAGCAAGTAGTGACAAGTAGAGGCATTGGGGGTGATGATGGTTGCATTGCTATTTGCCCCTCCAAGCATGTCAAACTATTAACCGTTAGTTGCTGATTTTTCTTTCATTGATTCTCGCTGTTACAAATATAAATCTTACATAAATCTGACAGGCTTCTACAATCTCTGGATTCATATCATTAGGGTCTCTTCTAGTTTACATAATTTTTTATTTTTTCATATTTTCATAGATACATATGGTTGTCCTTTTCCACTTATATATGCAGCATTGTGATGTTTCCACATGCGGGGCCCAGATGGAGAAATGTGATATAAATAATCTTCTATATGAGATGGATATTTTTTTCCTCTTCAAGTTTTTGTTATTGGACACACTAAATATCTTCTATATGAATGATTACTACACCAGCTAATTTACTTTGGTGTACAGGAACTGAAAGGATTGGTTAGGTCATCAAGATTGAACTATGTCATCAGGGCCATAAAAATAGGACGGTAATTACGTCTCTGAGAATGTTAAGACAATATGTTGCACATTTACTTATTATATATGTTTGCAATAGAAATATATTTTTAGTTCAGTACATAACATTGTGTTTATTTGATAGGTACAACTCATGCAAAATTAGCTAAAGGAAATCAGATGAAGCATGAAGTCTTTCTCAGAAGATTGCAGTGAAGTTTCTAATAGTGTACATGCAATAGAAGGTTGAAACTTTAGGGATTGATCATGATAAGTATTTGAGGCTTTCAACCCAGGCAAGGGAACGACCTGATCTGTTCATTATTTTGATATTTTATTTCAAGGCATATTTGGGAAGAACCGATGGACTAGGTGCTTTTCTGGGTCATTTTGGAAAATAATACATGACACATATTTCTTATGTATGAATGTATGATATTTCTTCCATTGAGTCATTCCTAGAGTAGAACACATCAAACTGTTTTGTTTTATCGTGCTGCGGCAGTCCCATCTCAATTCTTTTGATTTCTTCAAATATATTTTTCATGCTGCATCATTCTAGATTATTTCGAAGAAATTTATCATCTTCAAAAGTTACTTTGCAGGTTAAAGGACAGCTAAACCAGAATGCACCGAAGATGGAGGAGATAACGTCCTGGTTATGGCCTGAACAAGCCGGAATTACATTTGACTTAGATTACGCTCATATGTGGCACTTTTAGATTTTTCTAGTTCATGTTCTTTGCGGCTGCAATCACTGTAATCATTTTTACATGGATATTTCAGTCAATTGTTAATACTATTCTGTATTAATAGATGCATTTTTTGTTTGTATGGAGCCCGTTTAGCTCTATAATTTGCGTTGTTTTTTTTAGGTAAAATCAGCGTTGTTGTTAGTTGTGAAGATAATGCTTTCTAAATAGAAACGAATGACGCCAGCTTTGTATCCAAGTGGAGACGCTTTCCTGTATGATCCTAATCGCTGACATCGCTAGAAAACGTATTAAATATTTTATATCAGCGAATACGGTATTTCTAAATTACAGGAAACGTTGTAAATGTGTACTTACTAAAACGTCTTTAGATGCATATAGACGTGCTTTCAAGCGTCCCTTTGAAACGTCTCTATGATATCTAAGCACGCTTAGCCTAGCGTCACAATGTTATTTGAGACGGTGCATAAGGAGATGTTTCAAGGACGCTTTGTTGGAACGGCTTAACAACCCTCTAGAGATGAAATAACGCGTCTTTAGCCCATAGAATTAGCGTCTCTACATGCTTGTTGTGTTGTAGTGCTATTAGTATTCTATGCATGAGGCTTACAACTTATAGGATCTCTTATACATAACACATATGATTTATTACTACCGTTGACAAAATTGTTTCTATGTTTTCAAAATGAAAAGCTCTAGCACAAAAATAGTAATCAATGCTTCCCTCTGCGAAGGGCCATTCTTCTACTTTATTGTTGAGTCAGTTTACCTATTCTTTCTATCTCAGAAGCAAACACTTGTGTCAACTGTGTGCATTGATTCTTACATGTTTACCTATTGCACTTGTTATATTACTTTGTGTTGACAATCGCTGCATTCATCTCATGTGCTTTACAATAGTATTGATCAAGATTATGATAGCATGTCACTTCAGAAATTATCCTTGTTATCGTTTACCTACTCGAGGGCGAGTAGGAACTAAGCTTGGGGATGCTTGATACGTCTCAAACGTATCTATAATTTCTTATGTTCCATGCTACTTTTATGATGATACTCACATGTTTTATACACATTATATATCATTATTATGCATTTTCCGGCACTAACCTATTGACGAGATGCCGAAGAGCCAGTTGCTGTTTTCTGCTGTTTTTGGTTTCAGAAATCCTACAAAGGAAATATTCTCGGAATTGGACGAAATCAACGTCCATGGTCTTATTTTTCCACGAAGCTTCCAGAAGACCGAAAGGATCACGAAGTGGGGCGACGAGGCGCCGCCACACTAGGGCCGCACGGCCTAGGGGGGGCACGCCGCCCTAGCGTGTGGGGCCCCTGTCAGCCCTCCGACTCCGCCCTTCCGCCTACTTAAAGTCTTCGTCGCGAAACCCTCTGTACCGAGAGCCACGATACGGAAAACCTTCCAGAGACGCAGCCGCCGCCAATCCCATCTCGGGGGATTCAGGAGATCGCCTCCGGCACCCTGCCGGAGAGGGGAATCATCTCCCGGAGGACTCTTCATCGCCATGATTGCCTCCGGATTGATGTGTGAGTAGTTCACCCCTGGACTATGGGTCCATAGCAGTAGCTAGATGGTCGTCTTCTCCTCATTGTGCTATCATGTTAGATCTTGTGAGCTGCCTATCATGATCAAGATCATCTATTTGTAATGCTACATGTTGTGTTTGTTGGGATCCGATGAATATTGAATACTATGTCAAGTTGATTATCAATCTATCATATATGTTGTTTATGTTCTTGCATGCTCTCCGTTGCTAGTAGAGGCTCTGGCCAAGTTGATACTTGTAACTCCAAGAGGGAGTATTTATGCTCGATAGTGGGTTCATGCCTCCATTGAATCTGGGACAGTGACAGAAAGTTCTAAGGTTGTGGATATGCTGTTGCCACTAGGGATAAAACATCGATGCTTTGTCTAAGGATATTTGTGTTGATTACATTACGCACCATACTTAATGCAATTGTCTGTTGCTTGCAACTTAATACCGGAAGGGGTTCGGATGATAACCTGAAAGTGGACTTTTTAGGCATAGATGCATGCTGGATAGCGATCTATGTACTTTGTCGTAATGCCCTGATTAAATCTCATAGTAATTATCATGATATATGTATGTGCATCTCTATTTGTCAATTGCCCAACTGTAATTTGTTCACCCAACATGTTATTTATCTTATGGGAGAGACACCACTAGTAACTATGGACCCCGGTCCATTCTTTACATCTGAAATACAATCTACTGCAATACTTGGTCTTTACTGTTCTTCGCAAACAAACATCATCTTCCACACTATACGGTTAATCCTTTGTTTTCAGCAAGCCGGTGAGATTGACAACCTCACTGTTACGTTGGGGAAAAGTACTTTGATTGTGTTGTGCAGGTTCCACGTTGGCGCCGGAATCCCTGGTGTTGCGCCGCACTACACTCCGTCACCAACGACCTTCACGAGATCCTTGACTCCTACTGGTTCGATAAACCTTGGTTTCTTACTGAGGGAAAACTTGCTACTGTACGCATCACACCTTCCTCTTGGGGTTCCCAACGGACGTGTGTCAATTGCACGCATCACGGGTGTCTGTCTCTCCCACCATAGTGAAGATTCAATTTACTCTTTCTATTGACAACACTAGTATCACCGTTGTGGTTCATGTTCGTAGGTAGATTGGATCTTACTCGAAAACCCTAAACCACGTAAAATATGCAAACCAAATTAGAGGCGTCTAACTTGTTTTTGCAGGGTTTGGTGATGTGATATGGCCATGATGTGATGATGAATATGTATGAGATGATCATTATTGTATTGTGGCAACCGGCAGGAGCCTTATGGTTGTCTTTATATTTCATGTTGTAGTATTATTTCAAAGTAGTTGTAATAGTTGCTACACACGGTGAACAACCATGAAGACGGCGCCATGGACCTTGACGCTACGCCGACGATGATGGAGATCATGCCCTTTGATGATGGAGATCATGTCCGTGCTTTGGAGATGAAATCAAAGGCGCAAAGACTAAAGGGCCATATCATATCACATATGAATTGCATGTGATGTTAATCCTTTATGCATCTTATTGTTGGGGGGATGACCCCCGGTATGCCAAAGGCATGCCAAACCGGATGGTTTGAGCCATCAGGATACCGGTTAAATGTTCATACCGGAGTCTAAGATAGGCGTTTGGCTGAACAGGCTAAGCCGGTATCCTCAGAGGAGGGATACCGGAACCGGATAGAAAAGGTACCAGGCCACCGGAAAGAAGAGCTTGTCGGCAGGACTGGTCAAAGATCCTCTCCAGAGCTAGAAGACAAAGATGAGCTAAGCAAAGTAGCTTTAAACGAAGGGCTGACGATAAAGAAGAAGATGACGAAGAAAGAAGCTGACGATATCCAATTATGAAATGGCTAGAGGAGGCACAGAGATAAGACAGAACAGATGGTAAGGTGGGGGACCCATACCTTTATTCTATTACCGTGAATCACTCCAAAGGTTCACAGGCACTAGCTCCCGCTAAGAAGAATCTGGCAGTTCAACATCGGTCATGTCAGAAACCTAAGATTCGTGAATAAAGTGATACTAGTTCGATCAGCCGAATTCCTCTCATTTGTCAGCCTCCCTGATTAAAGAGGACCCCGGCGTCATCTATGATTAAAGTAGCTTTGTAAAGTAGCTTTGTAAAGTAGTTTGTCTAGTCAAAGATGCCATTAGGGTTTCCTTGCCCTGTAAGCCACCCTCTCCCCTATATAAGGAGAGGGGGCAGCCCTCCTTACGGACGACGCACGGAAGTAGCAAGATACGAAGCACAAACCTGTAACATGTGTGGATCAATGAAAATAGTGATCTAGAAGCGAGTTCTTCCTTGTGTCTTTCTTCTTCAACCTCTGGCCTTGGCCAAGTTCTTGAGGAAACCATCCGGAAGTTCGTCCCATCAGATCGCAAACCCTCCCCCGAATCCTCTAGCGTCCATTCGGCCCCAATCTAAGCCATCCTATGGCATCTGTCTGTTCACCACGACGACAGTTGGCGCCCACCGTGGGGCGAGAAGTGGCGCTTGAAGGAGTTCACATTCGGGCGGGCATCCTCGAGGTCGCCGGCGAGCGTACGGTGTCCGCGCTCGTACAGCGCATCTACGCCATGGACTTCATCAACGACAACGCGGGCTGCTTCGCCAATGGCGGCATCTTCCCCAAGAACGGCCGCGTCATCGAGTTTGGCAGCCACCGCGTCTACTTCGGCACCGTCCCTGTGCGCCAGCGCCTCTCACCGGTGCTGGTGGCACCGGACCCGCCAAGATGGCTCTGTGTTGGCCGCGCCGCCGGCAGCGTCGAGGTAATGATGACCGGCGTGGTTGGTGCAGGAAAAGAAGTTGTGGGTGAAGGTGCTGGTCGTGCGGTTTCGACCCGTGCGGCCAAGCCACCGCTGGAGCGCGACGCAGGCGCAGCGGGAGCATCATCCGCGCCACCGGAAACACCGCTCCAGGCGGCGATGAACGTCCTCGCCACCCCCATCGCGCAGAACATCGATCCGGCAGCGGCTCAGGCGGAGCTGGAGGAGCAGCGCCAAAAGGTGCTCGAGAGCGGCAAGGACATCATCCGGGCGCAGCGCGAGTTGAACCTTACCCTACGTGAGTACAACGCTGCCCATGGCTTTGCTTCTGTTAGCGCGCATGCTGCTAGGATGCCGGAAAACCGGCTAAAAGCTCGCAACCTAGATCAGGATTTGCGCAAAGAAATTCATGCCGGCAAAAGTACCTCTGCATCTGTTAGCATCGTGGAAAAACCTAAGTACAGTAGCCCGGATAAAACTATAAAAGCTGCTAAAGCTGCAGTAGAGTTGTGCGAGTCGCTTTCCGGAGATGCTTTGGCAAAACAGCAAGAGCGTGTTAGAGAGCTGCTGGAAACTATTGAGCAGCAGAATGCTGAGCAGCTGGCTAAGCTGAACAAGGATGCGGCCTCAAAATCCGCGCGTTCAACAAGGAATGCCGGAAGCAAGTCCCATGGGCAGGCATCGTCCCCCCATCCGGATAGAAGAAGAGAAAAAGAGATGAACGCACAGCAGATGACTGTGTATGATCCGGTTCTTGCCGGAAAGCAACAAGCCGGGCAACATGATGCCGGTAGAGGGCAAAATTATCGAGCTGCAAGGGCAGCGTACGATGAGGAGGAAATAGATCCCCCGAGGTACCGACAGGCAAGGGCCGCGGTACCGGAATGTTATGATGAAGCTGATTCTGCAAGACCGGCAGCATACCGGAACCCATTGGGAGAACGCTTGGGAGAGAGATACTTACCGGAACGGGATGCGAGGCACCGTCTGGATAGAGTGTACTTATCAGAAATGATCGAGGAGGAAGGTCCCCCAGGCCCAAAGTGCTTTGGCCCAAGGATCATGAAAGAAAAACCACCAGTTCGCAACTTTATGTTGCCCCGTGACACAAAAACATACGATGGCACTACAAAGCCGGAAGACTGGCTCGCAGATTACGTGACCGCGGTATACGTCGCAGGCGGTGGAGGAACCGTAGCAGGAGGGGGAAATCGGCGTTGGGCCGTGAGGATCATACCATCATTTTTGGTTGGACCGGCAAGAATCTAGCTGAACAACTTGCCGGCAGGAAGCATAAATAGCTGGCTGGATTTTGAGGAGGCTTTTGTGAGCAATTTCAGCAGCACCTATCAAAGGCCAAACAGGCCGCAGCAACTTGCTCTGTGCATACAGCGCGCAAACGAAACAGACCGGGATTATCTGGCCCGGTGGAACACTACAAGGAACTCCTGTGAAGGGGTAATCGAGGCACAGGCCATTGCTTGGTTTAGCAGTGGGTGCAGGAGAGGCTCACCGTTGTGGCAAAAGCTGCAGCGAAACATGCCGACAACGTTGGCAGAGATGATACGTGTGGCGGATAGCTATGCGTTGGGAGACCCAACGCAGCCGGCAGTGCAACCTGAGCCGGAACAGCTGCGCCACGAACAACACCGGGATAACCGGAATAACAAAAGAAGAGAAGATTTTCCGGATCGAAGGTACGGCCCGCAGCAAGTTCTTCTTTGTGCGAGAAAACTACGAGGCCAGCGGCGATCGAGGAGGCAAAGAACCGGATCGCAGCCATGGGCGGGTCCTAAGAAACAATGGGTGGAAAAGAAGCCCTGGGTCCAGAAAAGAAACTGGCAAGAACCCGCAAAATACACCATGGAAGCTGCCATGGACCAACCATGCCGGTGGCACACACCGAATCCGGCACACCCATCAAACCACCTGACGAAGGATTGTACCTGGACTAAGTACTTGATGCAAAAGGGAACGGTAAAAGATGCACAACCACCACAAGACATGCCGCGGCAACAACAGCTACCGCCACCACCGCCACTTACCGGGGCAAACGCCTTACCGGTGCAGCCAAACCGGCAGCAGTACCAGCAAGTTAACCGGGTGGAGCAAGATGATCAACCACCTCCACCGGCACCTTTAGGCCGGAATGTTTACGAGGGTCCGGATATGTGCTGTGTTGTCTTTGTCACTGAGCCAACAGATAGGCAAAGTGTGCACCGCCGCTCCATGGAGGTCAATGCCGTGATGCCGGCAGTCCCCAAGTACATGCAGTGGTCAGAACAGGAAATTACCTGGTCATTCAAGGATCACCCTAAGATCATGCCGAATCCAGGTGGATATGCTCTTGTTGTGGACCCAATCATGAAGGGGCCGCAAACTCGAGTAAAATTCAGCAAGGTGCTGATAGATAACGGCAGCAGCATAAACATCATGTACAAGCACACCATGCGTACGTTGGGCATAACAGAAAACATGCTTCAGCCAACGCGCACAATGTTCCACGGGATCGTTCCGGGCTTGTCCTGTGCCCCGATAGGAAAAGTTCGGGTGGACGTGGCATTCGGAGGACGTGACAATTGCCGGGTTGAAAATGTCGAGTTTGAGGTGGTGGACCTAGATAGTCCTTACCATGCGTTGTTGGGAAGACCAACACTGGCAGCTTTCATGGCTACCACTCATACGGCTTACCTCAAGATGAAGATGCCGGCACCTCGTGGACCCTTGACTGTGGTGGGAAACTATAAAGTCTCACTGGAAACTGCGTCTGCCGGATCAAACCTAGCGGAATCGGTGGTGATCGCGGAGGAAAAGAAAAGGATGCAAACAGTGGTTGCGCTGGCTCAGTCCTCACAGTTGAGTTTAGCGGCAATGAGTGGAAACTTGGGCTCACCGGCATTCAAGCCGACGAATGAAACAAAGGACATTGTGCTGGATCCGGCTTACCCAGAGCGCACCGTTCGCATCGGTGCCGGACTTGATCAAGCATAGGAAAGCGCGCTCGTCAGCTTCCTCCGTGAGAATCGGAATATCTTTGCCTGGTCAACTGATGACTTGGTAGGTGTTCCGAGGGAGCTGGCTGAGCACTCTTTAAACGTCTGGAAAGATGCCAAGCCGGTGCGGCAACCCTTACGCCGGTTCGCTGAAGATAGAAGGAAAATCATAGGGGAAGAGGTAACCAAACTGCTTGTTGCCGGATTCATTGTGGAGGTCACGCACACAGAGTGGCTGGCCAATCCGGTAATGGTTGAAAAGAAGAAGGATGAGAACCTGGAGGCTAAAGCTCCGAAGGTGTGGCGAATGTGCATCGACTACACCAACCTAAACAAGGCTTGCCCAAGAGACCCTTTTCCTTTACCACGGATCGATCAAGTGATTGATTCAACTGCTGGGTGTGAGTTGTTGTCCTTCCTGGATGCGTATTCCGGTTTCCACCAGATTCCCTTGAAAAAGGAAGATCAAATAAAAACTGCGTTCATTACCCCGCACGGGGCTTATTGCTATGTCACTATGCCTTTTGGTTTGCGCAACGCTGGTGCAACGTACCAGCGCTGTATGCAAAAATGCTTGTTTGATCAAGTCGGAAAGAATGTGCAAGTCTATGTAGATGACATTGTGATAAAAACTAAGGTAAAGAACACCTTAATCGATGACATCCGGCAGACATTCGATAACCTGAGACGGTTCCGGATGAAGCTTAATCCGGCAAAATGCACCTTCGGTGTCCCTGCCGGCAAGCTGCTCGGTTTCCTGGTATCAAGCCGGGGCATAGAAGTCAATCCGGTAAAAATCCGGGCGATAGAAAGAATGACTGTCCCTCGAGAGCTAAAAGATGTGCAAAAGTTTACCGGAAGCTTGGCATCGCTAAGCCAGTTCGTGAGCAGGTTGGGAGAAAAAGCTCTGCCACTCTATGCTCTGATGAAAAAATCCGACAAGTTCGTCTGGACCCCTCAGGCAGACGCAGCGTTTAAAGAACTGAAAGCAATGCTGGCCACAGCACCCATACTGGCTTCACCTCTAGAAAGAGAGCCTATGCTATTATACATAGCAGCAACAAACTGGGTCGTGAGCGTAGTAGTTGTGGTTGAAAGAGAAGAGGAAGGAAAAACCGTCCAGAGGCCGGTATACTACTTGAGCGAGGTGCTCTCCCTCTCAAAACAAAACTACCCTCATTTCCAAAAGATGACTTATGGCGTGTACATGGCCGCCACAAAACTCAAGCATTACTTTGAGGAGCACCCCATGAAAGTGGTGAGTGAAGCACCGATCTCCGATATCATGTGCAACAAAGACGCCAGCGGCCGGATTGCAAAATGGGCAATCCAGATATCACCATACGTGCCGGTATATGAAAGAAGAGATGCCATAAAATCACAGGCTTTGGCTGATTTCCTCGTTGATTGGGCGGAGATGCAATACAAACCGCCAGATCAGAGGATAGAATATTGGAAAATGCACTTTGATGGATCCAAACTCAAAGAGGGTCTAGGCACCGGTGTGGTGCTCACCTCGCCAAAAGGAGATCACCTCCGGTACGTTTTGCAAGTACATTTCAGGGCATCGAATAATGTCGCTGAATACGAAGCTTTGATCCATGGGCTTAAGGTCGCAAAAGAAATCGGTGCACACCGGATCATTTGCTATGGAGATTCAGATCTTGTGGTACAGCAGTGTTCCGGGGATTGGGATGCAAAAGATGCCAACATGGCCTCGTACCGGTTTCACGTGCAAAAGATTGCCGGATTCTTTGAAGGGTGTGAGTTTCACCATGTGCCGCGTGCGGAAAATGAAGCCGCGGATGCTTTGTCCAAGCTGGGCTCATCCAGGCAAGAAATTCCTCCCGGAATAGCTTTAGCTCACTTAAGAGCACCATCGATCAAACCAAGCCCGGAATCAGAATCAATTTTTGTACCGGAATCGCATATAGTACCCATGGATATTGATGAAGGAAACCCGGGGACTGCACCGGTAAACCCGGGGACTGCACCGGTAAACTCGGGGACTGCTCCGGCAAGCTCGGGGACTGCTATACCCATACCGGAAGAAATGATGCTGGTAGATAGCATGGAGATAGATGCACCGGTGTTTTTGGTTCGAGAGACACCATCGTGGGTTAAACCTATTAAGGAATTCCTGATCAATGGCACCATGCCGGATGACGAAAATGAGTCAAGGAGAATACAAAGAAGATCCAAAGCATATACATTCATCAATGGTGAGGTGTACAAGAGAAGCGTTACCGGTGTCCTTCAAAGATGTGTGGAACCGGAAGAAGGGAAAGAAATGCTTGAGGAAATTCACCAAGGAGAATGTGGGCATCATGCTTCATCAAGGGCGCTGGTAGCAAAAGTATTCCGGCATGGGTTTTATTGGCCCACTGCTTTGGAAAATGCTGAGGATTTGGTAAGAAAATGCAACGGGTGCCAGAGGTACGCCAAGCAAAATCATACCCCAGCGTCCGGTTTGAAGACAATACCGTTAACATGGCCGTTTGCCGTTTGGTGCCTCGATATGGTTGGCCCATTCAAAACTGCAAGAAGCAGCATGACTCACATCTTGGTTATGGTGGATAAATTCACCAAGTGGCTAGAAGTGAAACCTATCGCAAAATGTGATGGGCACACAGCGGTGAAATTCTTAAAAGATGTCATTTTGCGGTATGGATACCCGCACAGCATCATCACTGACAATGGAACCAACTTTGCTCAAGGTGAGTTCAAAAGGTTCTGTGAGGACAACAACATCCGGTTGGATTTGTGCTCAGTGGCACACCCACAAGGCAATGGCCAAGTGGAAAGAATGAATGCTTTGGTACTTTCCGGTATCAAACCTAGACTCATTGATGCAGTGGAAAAGTCACCGGGATGTTGGCTCGATGAGCTACCATCAGTACTGTGGAGTATAAGAACAACTTCAAACCGGTCTACCGGATACACTCCTTTCTTCATGGTTTATGGAGCAGAAGCGGTCATACCGACTGACATCATTCATGATTCACCTAGGGTACAGCTCTATACTGAGCAAGAGGTCAAAGAGGCCAGAGAAAATGATGTCGACTTGCTAGAAGAAGCAAGAGAGCTGGCTTTGGCAAGAACAGCCATTTACCAGCAAAACCTCAGACGCTATCATAGCCGGAAGGTTAACCCGAGGGTTTTCCGGGAAGGAGATCTCGTGCTACGCCTAGTGCAGCGCACTGAAGGCCGGCATAAGCTTTTGCCACCATGGGAAGGTCCCTTCATTGTAAGCAAGGTGCTTCACAATGATGCATATTACTTGATCGATGCACAGGAGTGGAAAAAAGGAAAGGCGGACAGGTCCGGAGAGGAGAGCAAGCGTCCATGGAACGTAGCTCTGTTGCATCCTTTCTACTCTTGAAGTTGTGGTGTAAGAAGTTCCTTTTTGTACCTTACATGCTATGAATAAAAGATGTCGGAACCTTGAATGAATCTCGGGGACTACCCCAATAAGGTTGCATGTAACTTGTTTATTTTTTTCAGTTTACCGATTGCTTATTGAATGTTTTTTCTTTCCGGTTTAGTAGTGTGCTAAATCCTACCGGAGTCTTCGACTCTGCTGCTGTCCGCAACCCGGCTTCATGGCAAGCAAGATAAACCGGTAGGGAATAAGCACATGAACTGCGGAGAGGGAGAGCGGGAAAGAACAATCCGGAAAATTTAACTAACCCCGGTTAAACCGGTTTTTTGCAAAATTTCGAAGTTATTTCTAAGTTCAAGAAAGTGCCTGTTTGGTGAAAGAACCTTGTGCTCATACGCCAAAGAACGCCCAGAGAAGGCAGGCAGAGCCAAGGCAAAAGAACCAAGTATGCATCGAATTGGATGCGGAAACAATCTAGAAATCTTTGCGGTGCAAGATAAAAGCAAAACCAGAGGCAAATATGCTAAAGCAAACTTAAGACAATTAACTACCGGTATAACTTACCGGCATAAAATGTTGTGTGGCAAACAAAAGTGGACTTAAGGTTTTACATCATACACCCCGGCATACCGGGGTCAAATTTAACAAAGTCTGTTGTAAAGCAAGCAGGAGCAGATAACTTGTTCAGGCGACGGGGGCATCAGGTGGAGCGGCACCGGTCTCAGTGTCTTCAGGGGGAGCAGTGCTGGCCTCGGGAGCTGATGACCCACAAGTATAGGGGGTGTATCGTAGTATTTTCGATAAGTAAGAATGTCGATCCCAACGAGGAGCAGAAGGTGTTGACAAGCAGTTTCGATGAAGGATTCACTGTAAATGCTCACAGACAAGTATTCAGGGGGTTTTGATGTAACAGTTGAATAAAGTACGAATAAGTAAAGTGCGAGAGTAACAATTGCAGCGAGTGGCCCAATCCTTTTTAGCACAAAGGACAAGCCGGTTTGTTTACTTATAATGACCAAACGTTCTCGAGGACACACGGGATTTTAGTCTAGTGCTTTCGCTACATACGGCTAAATAATCTTCATTGTTATGATAAGTGTTGTGTGGGTGAACCTATGCTAATGTACCGCCCTTCCTAGGACTAATACATACTTGTGATTATACCCCTTGCAAGCATCCGCAACTACAAGAAAGTAATTAAGAATAAATCTAACCACAGCCTTAAACTCTGAGATCCTGCGATCCCTCCTGCATCGATATACCAGCGGGGGTTTAGGTTTCTGTCACTCCGGCAACCCCGCAATTGGCAAACGAATACAAGATGCATTCCCCTAGGCCCATAAATGGTGAAGTGTCATGTAGTCGACGTTCACATGACACCACTAGAAGAATAACACCACAACTTAAATATCACACCATTGAATATTACTCAACCATAGTTCACTACTAACATTTAGACTTCACCCATGTCCTCAAGAACTAAACGAACTACTCACGAGACATCATATGGAACATGATCAGAGGTGATATGATGATGAATAACAATCTGAACATAAACTTGGTTCAATGGTTTCACTCAATAGCATCAACAACAAGTAGAGATCGATACCGGGAGAGTTTCCCCTATCAAACAATCAAGATCAAACCCAAATTGCTACGGCGGTGACGGTGTCCAGCGGTGATGACGGCGGTGATGATGGTGGAGATGATGATGATGGTGATGGAGATGATGTCCAGCTCGATGACGGTGACGATGGCGTCGATTTCCCCCTCCCGGAGGGAATTTCCCCGGCGGATTCCTGCCCGCCGGAGAGCTCTTTTCTCTCTGGTGTTCTCCGCCCCACAGAGGCGGCTGTAACTCTTCGTGAGGTACCCCCTGTGGCTTAGGTTTTCGGGACGAAGGATTTCGCGAAGAAAAGGAGGCGAAAGGGGTCGTGGGCCCCCCAAACCACATGGCGGCGCGGCCAGGGCATGGGCCGCGCCGCCCTAGGGTGTGGGCCCACCCTGGGTCCTCCTGGCCCCTCCTTCTGGCTTCCTTCGTCATCTTGAAAAATAGGATTTTTGGTATAATTTCCTCCCACAGTTGATCTTCCGAAATATTGCGTTCTGACGGTGCTTTTTTCCAGCAGAATCCTGGCTCCGGTGCTTGATCCTCCAATAATGATGAAACATGCAAAATAGATGAAATAACATAAGTATTGTGTCCCAATATGAAATATATCAATGAATAACAGCAAATTATGATATAAAATAGTGATGCAAATTGGACGTATCAACTCCCCCCAAGCTTAGACTTCGCTTGTCCCCAAGCGAAACTGAGCTCAATAGATAGGACCACATGTTTATGGAGTGAAGAGTCGATAAATAAAATACGGACAAGAAGCATCATATTCATTCACACAAGACATTATAGTAAAACAACTTCCTCATATAACTCAACTTGAAACAAGTATAAGGTGATCACAAATAAAGGTGCATAAGAAATCATAGTTGGTGATGGCAAACTTCGTTCTTGGTCAGAGAACAATTAACAGATTATATTTATCTCATTGAGCAGCGCTCTCATGTTAAAGTTTATAAGGCACAACTTGCATACTCAATCATAATAGTCTCCTCATGATCATTGATAACTTGCAAAGCTATATTCATTCAGATAAAACTTGTACTAAACAAGGAAGAATAAAAGACATGATGAAGCAAATCACAATATAATGGTTTGATCACAACTACTCAAATGCTTGCTTGAGATGGAGGGAAATAGGTTTACTGACTCAACATAAAGTAAAAGACAGGCCCTTCGCAGAGGGAAGCAGGGATTAAATCATGTGCTAGAGCTTTTTCAGTTTTGAAATCATATAGAGATAATAAAAGTAACATTTTGAGAGGTGTTTGTTGTTGTCAACGACTGGTAGCGGGTACTCTAACCCCCTTGCCAGACAACCTCCTAAGAGCGGCTCCCATATTATTTTCATTTTGTGTGGCACTCCTTCCAACCTTTCTTTCACAAACCATGGCTAACCGAATCCTCGGGTGCCTGCCAACAATCTCATACCATGAAGGAGTGCCCTTTTATTTTAGTTTTATTATGATGATGACACTCCCCCCAACCTTTGCTTACACAAGCCATGGCTAACCAAATCCTTCGGGTGCCGTCCATCAATCACATACCATGGAGGAGTGTCTATTTAGTTTGATTAATTTGGGACTGGGAATCCCATTGCCAGCTCTTTTTGCAAAATTATTGGATAAGCGGATGAAGCCACTAGTCCATTGGTGGAAGTTGCCCAACAAGATTGAAAGATAAAACACCACATACTTCCTCATGAGCTATGAAACATTGACACAAATAAGAGATACTAAGTTTTGAATTGTTTAAAGGTAGCACATGAAGTATTTACTTGGAATGGCAGAAAATACCATGTAGTAGGTAGATATGGTGGACACAAATGACATAGGTTTGGGTTAAGGTTTGGATGCACAAGAAGTATTCCCTCTCAGTACAGGTCTTTGGCTAGCAAGGTTAATTAGCAAGCATAAGAGTTGAGGGAAACAAACAAATATACATGTGATAGAAACAATCATGCATCTTCCTTGTAAGCACAAACAATTTTAACTTCAGAATAATAAGCTATGAGCTAACAAGAAAGACAATGAAACATCTACATGTATTTCTCTTTTCTACTTAAACCTCAAAGTGTTGTTGCTATTGACCAATGCTAAGTTTGCCAAAACCAAATAGATTTATTCAATGCTCCCAAAGTGATGCCAATACTAACAACAAGGTGAATCATATGATAGAAATTGCAAACTAGAATAAAATGTGCAATATGTAAATGATAAGACTTCTCATTAATATTCCATAACGATAACTCACACCAAGGGATACATTGATAACCAACTAAAGGAGAGACACTTCCAACTGCAACCCATCTTATATGATAACTTCCCTACTCATGATATGACACTACTTGACAATAAAAGTAAAAGGTAGTGATAATGTGATACCGCGGCACTCCCCCAAGCTTGGAACAAACCAAGGGGATGCCAATACCGATGATGAATTACTCCTGCGGAGATGGTGGTGATGAACTCCTCCCGCGCTTCTTAATAAGCTCCTTCGTCTTCAGTTTCTCAGCTTGACAATTCTGCACTAAGATTCGGAGAGATTCATTGTTATCTGAAGTTGGCGATGACGGCCTTGTGATGCGAATCGAGTGGTATTCAATCATTCTTCGGAGACGGCAATTCTCCTCCTGGAGTATCTCCACTTCTCTTCTTAGAGCCCGATATTGATCACAAAACTCATCGGTAATACGTAGCACTTCTTTCATCATGGGGAAGGAGTCGAGGCTAAGAGCGGGTGGTAAAGGTCCCTGCAGGTTATGAGAAAAAGAACGTCGAGTGTCAACAGATCCCACCAAGATTTGCTTGCTCCCTCCGGCTTGCTGCTCTTGTCTTGATGGCACCTCCTTCACTTCTTCCTCCGAAAGCCCCTTGCCCTTGTTGTTGGAGGACATGGTGCTTCTAGACCGAAAACAGATCCTGGCAGAAACAGCTCGAAACAAAACACGTCGAGAAAACGATATACGGACCTCCAGGGGTCCGGGGGATTATATAGTAAAAAAATTTCGCGACACAAGGAAAGTACCAGATTGAACCAGAGTCGGAAAGGGGCGACGAGGCGGCCAGACCATAGGTCGGCGCGGGCCCTGGTCAGGCCGCGCCGGCCTATGGTGCCACGCCCTCGTGCGTCCTTTCCACTCCGTTTCGAACTCGTAATTTTTCATATTTTCCAAAAACAGCAAAAATATTGTTCGGAAAGTAAATTGCGTACTTTTCATTACCGATCTTATTACCTATTCAAAGTCGAGTTCGCGGACTGTCAATTTGCCCTTTGATGAAAGCTTCCGGTGTTTCCAATTGAATAATATCAACATCAACATTATAGGAATCACCTGAGATATAATGCTTGAGTCTTTGTCCATTCACCACTTGCGTAGCATTGCCTTGGAGAGAGCTAATTTTGATTGCTCCTGAACGATACACCTCCTCGACAACATACGGTCCTTCCCATTTCGAGAGTAATTTCCCTGCAAAGAATCTGAGACGAGACCGATACAATAGGACTTTATCCCCAATATTAAATTCTCTTTTGATAATCCTCCTATCATGCCATTTTTTAACTTTCTCCTTAAAGAGTTTAGCATTTTCATAAGCTTCATTTCTCCATTCATCTAGAGAACTCAATTGCAACAACCTCTTATCACCGGCAAGTTTAGGATCTTTATTTAATTCTCTAACAGCCCAATAAGCTTTGTGCTCTAGTTCTAAAGGTAAATGACAAGCTTTCCCATAAACCATTTTATAAGGTGACATTCCCATGGGATTTTTGTAAGCAGTTCTATAAGCCCATAGTGCATCCTTCAATTTACTAGCCCAATTCTTTCTAGTTTTATTAACGGTCTTTCCCAAAATAGATTTAATCTCTCTATTTGATAATTCTACTTGACCACTAGTTTGAGGATGATAAGCGGAAGCAATTCTATGATTAATACCATACTTAGCAAGAGTTTTTCTAAAACCTCCATGAATAAAATGAGAACCTCCATCAGTCATAATATATCTAGGTACTCCAAATCTAGGAAAAATAATATCTAAAAGCATTCTTAAAGAGGTCTCACCATCAGCACTTTTTGTAGGTATAGCTTCCACCCATTTAGTAACATAATCAACAGCAACAAGTATGTGAGTGTTACCTTCTGAAGACGGAAAAGGTCCCATGAAGTCAAATCCCCAACAATCAAACGGTTCAATAACAAGAGTATAATTCATTGGCATTTCATTGCGTCTGGAGATATTACCAACCCTTTGGCATTCATCACAAGATAAAATAAACTTTCTCGCATCCTTGAAGAGAGTTGGCCAATAAAAACCTGATTGTAGAACCTTTTGCGCGGTTCTTTCTCCGGCGTGATGTCCTCCATAAGCACTACCATGACATTTACTCAATATCTCTTGTTGTTCATATTCGGGAATACATCTTCGCATAATACCATCCACTCCTTCTTTATATAAGTGTGGGTCATCCCAAAAATAATGCCTCAAATCATAAAAGAATTTCCTCCTTTGCTGCGCTGAAAAGGTTGGAGGCAAGTACTTGGAAACAATAAAGTTAGCATAATCAGCATACCAAGGACTGTCTCGCGAGCTCACCTTTATTACAGCCAATTGTTCATTTGGAAAACTATCATTAACAGGAACAGGATCATAAGCAATATTTTCCAGTCTAGACAAATTATCAGCAACAGGATTATCAGCACCTTTCCTATCTACAATATGTAAATCAAATTCTTGCAAAAGAAGTACCCATCTAATAAGCCTCGGCTTAGCATCTTTCTTTGTCATTAGGTATCTAATTGCAGCATGATCAGTATGAATAGTAACTTTTGAATCAACAATATAAGATCTAAATTTATCACAAGCAAAGACTACAGCTAATAATTCCTTTTCAGTTGTAGCATAATTTCTTTGAGCAGCATCAAGAGTTTTACTAGCATAATGAATAACATTCAGTTTTTTATCTACTCGCTGTCCAAGAACAGCGCCTACAGCAAAATCACTAGCATCACACATAATTTCAAATGGTAAGTTCCAATCAGGAGGTTCAACTATAGGAGCGGTTGTTAAGGCTTTCTTAAGAGTTTCAAAAGCTTCCTTACAATCATCATCAAAAACAAATGGTACATCTTTTTGAAGAAGATTAGTAAGAGGCTTTGAAATCTTGGAGAAGTCTTTAATAAATCTCCTATAAAACCCAGCATGACCAAGAACACTACGAATACCTTTAACATCCCTAGGATAGGGCATCTTCTCAATTGCTTCAACTTTAGCTCTATCAACTTCAATACCTCTCTCAGAAATTTTATGTCCCAATACAATTCCTTCATTAACCATAAAGTGGCATTTCTCCCAATTAAGAACAAGGTTAGTTTCTTCACATCTCTGCAAAACTTTATCAAGGTTTCGCAAGCAACTATCAAAAGAATTCCCATAGACGGAGAAATCATCCATGAATACCTCTACAATACTTTCACAAAAACCATGAAAAATAACAGACATGCATCTTTGAAAAGTAGCAGGAGCATTACATAAACCAAAAGGCATGCGTCTATAAGCATAAGTTCCATAGGGACAAGTAAAAGTGGTTTTCTCTTGATCTTTAGCTTTAACAGCAATTTGTGAAAACCCAGAATAACCATCAAGAAAGCAAAAATGAGTATTTTTAGACAATCTTTCCAGCATTTGATCAATAAATGGTAAAGGGTAATGATCTTTCTTAGTAACTTTATTAACTTTTCGAAAATCAATGCACATTCTATACCCTACAACTACTCTTTGAGGAATGAGCTCATCATTATCATTAGGCACAACAGTCATTCCTCCCTTCTTGGGAACGCAATGCACAGGACTAACCCATCTACTATCAGCAATAGGATATATAATACCAGCTTCAAGAAGTCGTAATACCTCATTCCTTACCACTTCCTTCATCTTCGGAATTAGACGACGCTGATGTTCAACAACAGGCTTTGCATCATCTTCCATATTAATAGCATGTTGGCAAATAGAAGGAGAAATCCCTTTCAAATCATCAAGAGTGTAGCCAATAGCTCCTCGGTGCTTCTTCAATATTTCCAATAACCTTTCTTCCTCAATCTCTGAAAGCTTAGAACTAATAATAACAGGATATATTTTCTTATCATCAATATGAGCATATTTAAGATTATCAGGCAAAGGCTTTAAATCAAAAACAGGATCTTCCTTTGGTGGCGGTGTTGTACCCAAGTCTTCCACCGGTAAATCATGCTTGAGAATGGGTTGGCGAAGAAAAATTTCCTCAAGCTCATCTCTTTCTTTCCTAAAAACTTCACTCTCGCTATCCTCCAAATGTTGCTGCAAAGGATTGTTAGGAACAAGAACAATAGATGCACACTGTTCCATTTTAAAATCATTACTAGGCAAATCAGCTTTATAAGGAGTTTTAGTAAATTTAGAGAAGTTAAACTCATAAGATTCACCAGCAAATTTAGTCAAAATTTTCTCTTTCTTGCAATCTATAATAGCTCCACAAGTATTTAGAAAAGGTCTACCAAAGATAATAGGACAATAATCACTAGCAATGAACCAAGTACCAAAAAGTCAGCAGGATATTTAATCTTACCGCATAAAACTTCCACATCTCGAACAATACCAATTGGAGAAATAGTTTCTCTATTAGCCAGCTGAATAACCACATCAATATCTTCAAGTTCACAAGAATCAATTTCGTGCATAATCTCCGTGTAAAGCTCATACGGAATAGCACTAACACTTGCACCAATATCACATAATCCATAATAGCAATGATCACCAATTCTAACAGATAGCATAGGAACACTAGCTTGTTTGGGTTTATTAGGATGTGAAACAATATTAGAAGCATCTTCACAGAAAATAATATGACCATCCTCCACATTTTCAGTCACAAGATCTTTAACTATTGCAACAGCAGGTTCAACTTTTATTTGTTCTTCAGGTTCTACAGGTTTCTTTTCACTTTTATGAACCACACTATTTATAACAGAGTACTCCTTCATTTTAGCAGGAAAAGGAGTTTTTTCAATATAAGCTTCAGGAATAACATGATCAGCAGTTTCAACTACAACGCATTTATTAATAGATGAATCAATTTTATCTTTATACGGTTCATGATACTTATCAAAATTCTTCTTTGGCAATTCATAATGAGAGGCAAAAGCCTTATAAAGATTCTGACAAGAACTTGAGAATCAAGACCATATGTAGCACTCATATTACGAAATTTATCAGTATCCATAAAAGCTTCAATGCATTTATAATCATAAATTATACCTGATTCTCTATCCTTGTCGTTCTCCCATCCTTCAGTATTTTCTTGGATCCGATCAAGAAGGTCCCTTTTAAACTCTTCTTTGTTGCATGTAAATGATCCAGAACAAGAAGTATCCAGCAAGGTCTTGTCTTGAAAAGAAAGTCTTGCATAGAAATTATCAATAATAACATTACCGGAAGCTCATGAATGGGGCATTTGAGCATTAAAGACTTCAATCTCCCCAAGCTTGGGCAATACTCTCTCCATCATGAGGCCAAAAATTATATATGCGATTCCGATCCTTATGAATTTCACTTGGAGGATAGAACTTAGAATAAAACCGGGGCACAATATCATTCCATTCAAGAGAATCCCCATTATCCGAGAATTTATACCAATGCGCCGCCTTACCAGGACAGCGATAAAGAGAATAGTTTCTTCCTCACTTCATCCATAGCAATACCTGCACATTTGAATAACCCGCATAATTCATGCAAAAACAGTAAATGATCACCGGGATGGACAGTTCCATCCCCTTCATAGCGGTTATCCATAACACGTTCAATAATTTTCATAGGTATTTTATATGGTATTACTTCCTCACCTGGCGCCTCATCCACTACCGTTGCAGTAGTAGTAGATTTCCCAAATAAAAATTGAAGAGAAGATCTCTCCATAATGACTTATAGCAGCAGGCAGAAATAAAATCAGCACAACAGTAAAGGTTTTCCTTACCAATTCCACTTACCAATAGCGCTTCACTCCCCGGCAACGGCGCCAGAAAATAGTCTTGATGACCCACAAGTATAGGGGGTGTATCGTAGTATTTTCGATAAGTAAGAATGTCGATCCCAACGAGGAGCAGAAGGTGTTGACAAGCAGTTTCGATGAAGGATTCACTGTAAATGCTCACAGACAAGTATTCAGGGGGTTTTGATGTAACAGTTGAATAAAGTACGAATAAGTAAAGTGCGAGAGTAACAATTGCAGCGAGTGGCCCAATCCTTTTTAGCACAAAGGACAAGCCGGTTTGTTTACTTATAATGACCAAACGTTCTCGAGGACACACGGGATTTTAGTCTAGTGCTTTCGCTACATACGGCTAAATAATCTTCATTGTTATGATAAGTGTTGTGTGGGTGAACCTATGCTAATGTACCGCCCTTCCTAGGACTAATACATACTTGTGATTATACCCCTTGCAAGCATCCGCAACTACAAGAAAGTAATTAAAAATAAATCTAACCACAGCCTTAAACTCTGAGATCCTGCGATCCCTCCTGCATCGATATACCAGCGGGGGTTTAGGTTTCTGTCACTCCGGCAACCCCGCAATTGGCAAACGAATACAAGATGCATTCCCCTAGGCCCATAAATGGTGAAGTGTCATGTAGTCGACGTTCACATGACACCACTAGAAGAATAACACCACAACTTAAATATCACACCATTGAATATTACTCAACCATAGTTCACTACTAACATTTAGACTTCACCCATGTCCTCAAGAACTAAATGAACTACTCACGAGACATCATATGGAACATGATCAGAAGTGATATGATGATGAATAACAATCTGAACATAAACTTGGTTCAATGGTTTCACTCAATAGCATCAACAACAAGTAGAGATCGATACCGGGAGAGTTTCCCCTATCAAACAATCAAGATCAAACCCAAATTGCTACGGCGGTGACGGTGTCCAGCGGTGATGACGGCGGTGATGATGGTGGAGATGATGATGATGGTGATGGAGATGATGTCCAGCTCGATGACGGTGACGATGGCGTCGATTTCCCCCTCCCGGAGGGAATTTCCTCGGCGGATTCCTGCCCGCCGGAGAGCTCTTTTCTCTCTGGTGTTCTCCGCCCCGCAGAGGCGGCTGTAACTCTTCGTGAGGTACCCCCTGTGGCTTAGGTTTTCGGGACGAAGGATTTCGCGAAGAAAAGGAGGCGAAAGGGGTCGTGGGCCCCACAAACCACATGGCGGCGCGGCCAGGGCATGGGCCGCGCCGCCCTAGGGTGTGGGCCCACCCTGGGTCCTCCTGGCCCCTCCTTCTGGCTTCCTTCGTCATCTTGAAAAATAGGATTTTTGGTATAATTTCCTCCCACAGTTGATCTTCCGAAATATTGCGTTCTGACGGTGCTTTTTCCAGCAGAATCCTGGCTCCGGTGCTTGATCCTCCAATAATGATGAAACATGCAAAATAGATGAAATAACATAAGTATTGTGTCCCAATATGAAATATATCAATGAATAACAGCAAATTATGATATAAAATAGTGATGTAAATTGGACGTATCAGGAGCTTCCGGCGGCACGTCCTCAGCAGCCTCATCTTCATCTCCCTCATCTTCTTCTTCCTCATCGCTGAGGTAGTCCCTGACACCAGGAGGGGAGGGATGAAGGTGCGGACCTCGGCATACTCAGCGAGCCGGTAAGCCCGGTCCTGCCGCTTCGCGGTAAGCTCTGGATCTGTGTCAGTAGGAGCATCTTGGCGTACGCCTTGAAGGGCATCCAGATCCAGATCCGGGTACCAGGAGCATGCGGAGCGCAGCGCCGTGTCAGCTCCGGCACGAGCCGCGGAGCATTGCCACTCGCGAATCCGGTGCCCGGCATCCTTGAGCCGGTGGGCGGTAAGCGTGATGTTTGCCGGCATCTCCTCCTCAGGCCACAGCACCTTGAAGAGTTGGATGGCGGCGTCTGGTAGATCGGCAAGGAGCCGGTCGACGGAGCGCATGTGTTGGACTCGCACGGAGAGGGCGACAAGATAGTCGTACCCATCCCAGTGCGCGTCCATATTGGGAAATTCCCGCGCCACCCGATCCTCCATCACCTTCTTCACGGCGTAGACCTGGGATTCCGGGAAATGCTCTACAGGAGGAAGGAAAAAGCATAAACACAAGACACCGGAAAAAAGTATGTCGGAAGAACAAGGAACAAGGATACATTTTCAAAAGGAGAAAGCTTATAAGCGAAAGAAGAGACAAGGCAGGGGCTTACGGAGAGCCAGCGCGTCAATCTTCATAACCAACCGGTCATATTCCTTGTGATCAGTTGTCATGACGTCAATGAGGCGCTCCGCTGCCTTCCGCGCCTTCTTTTCCTCCTCCAGCTCTGCCGTCAGTACGGTGTTGGAGTTTGTGGAGTCCTCCACGACCTCCGCCAACCTGGCCTCAGCTGCAACCCGGGCATCCTTCAGAGCTTGCTCATGCTGGAGCGCGGCTTGCATAGCCTGTTCCTTCAGCTCCCTCAAGGCGGTCTTCTGGGCATCCAGTGCCTCGTGGTGCTCCTTGATGAGCTGCTCTTTCTCGCCTAAATACCGGAAAGAAAGGTATTAGCAAGCGGCAATAGATGGAATGAAAAAAGAACGGATTAACTGGAAAGGAAAGGGTGGTACCTTGAAGCTTGGCAACCTGGGACCTAAGGGCCTCCATGGTAGCTTCCGGAACAGCTGTTAAACGAAAAGATGCGTAAATATCAAAGGAGAAAACATTCCGGTGAAAAGATGCCGGAGGAAAAGAAAAAACCAACCTTGGCAGTGGCTGTGGGCCTCGGCAAGGTCACGATGCTCCCACAGAAGCTCCTCAAAGAGTTGCTTCCGGGCGTCCGCGGTGCTCTGTTCAAAGGAAGATGGTTATGAGAAAGAAAGAAACAAATGTCTTAACCCGAAACTCGGGGACTGGCTATGCCGGTTTCGCGCGTTTCTAGTTAAAGTTTCGCGCTAAAAGCTACACTCTTAACACGAAACTCGGGGACTGGGAGGATAGACAAGATCCGGAAAGAAAAGAAACCGGCATCAACAAAGATTGCAAGAGGGTTGGCAAAACTTACCACCACGTTGTTGGTGGCATCGTACCATGCACTGTCAAACTCCTTCACGGCGCGTTTAAGCCGCGTGAAGTGTTCTTCAGTGGACCGAGGCCCAGCGAGTCAGCGGCGGAAGGCGGTCCTTCCCCAGGCCGCGGGTAGATGCAGAGATATCTGCTTCATTCCACTTCTGGGCGTAGGGGAGAAGGTGCCCCAGGTCTTTACCCGCGCGGTTCAGCTCAACGATCCGGCCTAGGAGGCCGGTAGGCTTGTCTTGGACAGCAGCAGCAGCGGGCCCGACATGCAGCACCACGGACCGCGAGCCACCTGAGGCGTCGCCCTCCACGGCCTTGCCCCGAGAAGCCCCGGGCTTGAGGAACTTGGTGATCTTGGGGGTCTCTGGCGGCGGCTTTCGCTTGGCCGCGGAAGGTCCTTGGCTTGGCGAAGATGTCGGCGCGGCTCCGGTAGGCTCGAGGGTAAGAGCTTCCGGTTGAGGCGCGGGAGATACCGGCGCGGAAGTATCCGGCGAGGTGAGGAAGAACGTGAGGAAGCACGAATGCAGCGGACGCGGTAAAGGCGCTGCAGAAGGTTCCCGCACGACGAAGTCCGGCGGAAGTGCGGCGTAAGTTCGCCGGGCGACGGAGCTTGAGCAGGCGACGGCGGACGGAGAACGGCGAAGGCGCAGAGGCGAGGAGCACTGTGCGCGAGGAAGTGGAGATTGCGAGAAGAGGAAGAAGGAGCGGCGGTTGTGCTTATAAAGAAGAAAGGAGGTGGGCTGAAAACCGCTGGGCCGCGGCGGTTCGCCTCGCGGCCCGCGACGGTTCGCACCGTGGGCCGCCACGTGGCGAGGAGGTACACGCGAGAAAATAGGAGGCCACACGGGGGCACACACAGGATACCAAGTGGCCAGTGGGATCCGCGGTGACGCATTTAATGAGCGCGCAGAAGCCGAAGGGAAGTGACCCCTGACACTGGCGCGTCAGTCACAGTGCGCATGTCTCTGTCACGCGCGGGGCCCGAGATATTCTCGACTTCGCCGAGGAGGTGTTAAATGACTAAGATACCGGAAGATAAGATACCGGAGAGTGACTTGAACAGAAAGATAATGAAAATCCGGGCAAAGATGTCGGATCCAAGCCCAACGCCGGATGGATTAAACCGGTATCCAAAGACATGAGAACCTGGCATGGTCTGTTGGATAGAATCCGCCAGACTATACCAGCTTCGGGGACTAATGTTGGGGGGATGACCCCCGGTATGCCAAAGGCATGCCAAACCGGATGGTTTGAGCCATCAGGATACCGGTTAAATGTTCATACCGGAGTCTAAGATAGGCGTTTGGCTGAACAGGCTAAGCCGGTATCCTCAGAGGAGGGATACCGGAACCGGATAGAAAAGGTACCAGGCCACCGGAAAGAAGAGCTTGTCGGCAGGACTGGTCAAAGATCCTCTCCAGAGCTAGAAGACAAAGATGAGCTAAGCAAAGTAGCTTTAAACGAAGGGCTGACGATAAAGAAGAAGATGACGAAGAAAGAAGCCGGAGGACGTCAGCCTCCCTGATTAAAGAGGACCCCGGCGTCATCTATGATTAAAGTAGCTTTGTAAAGTAGTTTGTCTAGTCAAAGATGCCATTAGGGTTTCCTTGCCCTGTAAGCCACCCTCTCCCCTATATAAGGAGAGGGGGCAGCCCTCCTTACGGACGACGCACGGAAGTAGCAAGATACGAAGCACAAACCTGTAACATGTGTGGATCAATGAAAATAGTGATCTAGAAGCGAGTTCTTCCTTGTGTCTTTCTTCTTCAACCTCTGGCCTTGGCCAAGTTCTTGAGGAAACCATCCGGAAGTTCGTCCCATCAGATCGCAAACCCTCCCCCGAATCCTCTAGCGTCCATTCGGCCCCAATCTAAGCCATCCTATGGCATCTGTCTGTTCACCACGACGACACTTATTTTGCTTAGATCGCGACGGTAGCATTATAAGATGATCCCTCACATTAATATCAAGATAATAAAGTGTTCTCCCCTCGTATGCACCGTTGCTATAGTTTGTCGTTTCGAAGCATCTCGTGATGATCGGATGTGATAGACTCTACGTTCACATACAACGGGTGTAAGTCATGTTTACACACGCGGAATACTTGGGTTTGCTTGACGAGCCTAGCATGTACAGACATGGCCTCGGGACAACGGAAACCGAAAGGTTGAACACGAGTCATATGGATGATATGATCAACATGTTGATGTTCACCATTGAAGCTACATCATCTCACGTGATGATCGGTTTTGGTGTAGTGGATGTGGATCGTGTACCACTTAACAACTATGAGGGATGTTGTATTAAGTGGGAGTTCATTAGTAATTAGATTAAAACATGAACTAATTATCATAAACATAGTCTGAGTAGTTTTTTGAATTAATTTTGTAGTATTGGCATCCGTTTTCTACCATGCGCTAGTCTTGTAATTGAGATAGAAAAATTGCTAAAATCTGACAAGAAACTTTACGGACTGGTACCGTATTGTTAAAGAATCAAGAAATGATTAAGTCCTATTGCAAACTTTTAGTAAACCTCACATTGTTGATTCAAAGAGCTATGGTATCAATTAGTACCTAAAGTTATCTTGTCTCCGTGAAACTTGAAGTTCAAATCTGTTTGAAAAATAAGGAGCTGAAAATTTTAGTTTTCAGAAATAATCAAGGTATGAGATATGTGTGATATCTAAGACCTTATTGCAAGATGATAGAATATAATTTGGTGAGACTACATGAACTCATAAGTTTTATGGGAATGTACGAAGGTTGAAGACGCAAGGCGTCCCAATCCTCCAACTATTGGGACACTGACGATATTCGCATATCCATGAAGTGATCGTCCTTAGTATGCACCGTTGCTAAGACTCGTCGTTTCGAAGCATCACGTGATGATCGGGTGTTATAGATTCTACGTGTGCATACAACGGGTGCAAGCCAGATTTGCACATGCGAATACTGAGGTTAAACTTTACGAGCCTAGCATGTACAGACATAGTCTCGGAAAGTTGTCATGAATTGATGGATAAAATTATGAGTGAAATTGTTCATCATATTACAAAGTTACTAATAGTGAAATCTGCAACACTTTTCATATGATGATCAACTTCAGAACCTCAAGGTTATTGGTATTTGACCAACAAACCTAGAAGTTATTGATGTTGAAGTGTTTTTCTGAGAATGAGGAAAGCTAAAAGAGAAACTATAAAAGATATTTTGGTAGAAAGAAAGAAAAAGACTAGAAGGTCTAGCTCAGGTGTATATAAATGATATACATGTAATGGTTGTATTCCTAGTTTGATCATACAATGAAATTCTTGGGTATTAGTACCATATTGGTTGGTATGAAGTGTCATACAAAACAACGCAATACAAGAATATGGTGGCCTAAGTGACTAATAAAAGAATATGGTAATGATGCACGTCTGAAATATAATAAAGTGTTATTATGTTTGTCGTTGGCATTCTACCTAGCCCTTAGCATTTATAATAAAGAACTTAATAAATTGTTATTTTGCTCTGGTCAAATAAAAACAATGAGTTGTTCAAATTATGACATTACTCCATGTATGATGGATTTATTATAAATCTTAATGGTGAAACACACATACATAACACTGACGCTAAAATGCCATAAGGCAAATGATTTGAATTCCACTTGTTTGTGGAACCGCCATTTAGGTCATGTTAGAGAGGAACGCATGAAGGAACTCCATGCAAATGGATTTTTGGAGTCATTTGATTTTTGAATCGTTTCGCGCTTGCAAATCTTTTCTAAAGAGAATGACTAAAATACCGTTAATAGGCCAAGAGTTGAAACGGGCAACTAACTTAGTGGAAATATACATGATGATATATGTGGTTCACTGGGCATAGTTGTGTGCGGGAGATTCTTCTACTTCATGAAAACTTCCAACAATGAATTGAGTATATATATGTGGATATATTCGATAAGGAAGAAGTTTGAGACATTTGAATGGATTCAAATAAATTTCAGCATGAAGTGGAAATCATCGTAATAGAAAAGTTAAATATCTATGATTGGATCATGGTAGAAATATTTGAATTACGAGTTTTAGCGAACATCTAAGAGAGTTATGAAATTGTTCTACAACTCACATTTCTTGGAGTATCATAGTGATGATGGAGTATCCGAGAGATGTATCCAAACCTTGTTGGGTCAATGATGAAATAAAATATTGATGCCATTATATTTTTGTGAATTATGCTTTAGTGACTACCGCTTTTACACTGAATAGAGAATCATCATGATCCGTTGAAATGACACCATACGAGTTATGGCATGGGTATAAACCCTAATAGTCATTTCTTTAAATTTTGGTCTAAGAGTTTAAAACCAAAATAGGATGAATGTCTTTGTTGGTTATCCCAAAGAATTGATTGAGAATTCTTTCCACTATGGAGACAAAGACAAAAGTGTTTGTCGATGTTTCTTACTTATTTCCAAGAAATTGTTTTCTAGCGAAGTATTTGAGTGGGAGGACAATAGAACTTGATAAGATTTATGAATCTGAGCATAATGATCAGAGTAGCGCAGCATCGGAATTGGTTCTGGAAGCAGCCACGACGATCATAGCTCCCATGACTAGAAAGTGTTTTAGCCATGGAGATCGAAGTACATATTGAACCTTGTAGGTATGGTTTAATTTGTGATCAAATAAATGATTTGTGAACAAAGGATTAATTTTGAACAATAATAAACCAACTACAAACAAAGAAGTTATGATGGGCCCTGACTCCGTTAAAATGGCTATACGCCATAAAATCCAAGATAGATGAATACATTTTGAAAGTAAATGGATCTATAAAATTGATGGACTTGGATGGAATATCCTTGAATAAGCTCGACTTGTCGAAAAGTTGTTTACGACAAAGTTCAAAGAGTTGACTACGATAAGATTAGATCTTCCATAGCAATGCTTATAGTCTATGTGGATTATTCTAGTAATCGCTACATATTTCTTTTATGAGATATGATAGTAGGATGGCAAAATACATTACTTATCAAAAGTGTGTATTAAAGGTGTATACAAGATACAACCAAGAGTTTTGCTAGTCCGTGGAATACTAGATAGGTATACAAACTTCAATTGGATGAAGTGAGTATCACGGAGTTGGAATCTTCACCGGATGAAATAGTCAAAGAGTTTTTTGATTTCATCAGAAACGATGAAGATGCTTGCATTTGCAAGAAATTAAGTGGGAGCGCTGAGACATATTTATAATACTTTATGTAGATGACATATAGTTGGTTATAAATAATGTAATTATATACTTGATTATAAAAGGTTTCATTGAGAATTAACTTCAATGAAAGGACATGGACTGAAACATATTTAGTGTCAAGATCTATGAAGATAGATTGAAACACATAACAAGTTTAAATCAAAGTACATAGAATGGATATTGAAGTGGTTCAATATAAGAAATTTTAAGAAAATGTTCTTGCCATGTGAAGGTTTAATAAGACTTGAGTGTATCTGACACTCAATGAGTAAAAACACATGAGTGATTATAGATCACGAATAATATGTACACAATCAGATGTCCTGTGTTCTAAAAGGTTAGGAGCATATACCAGAATGATTCATATGATGATCATTGGACAAACAGTAAGAATATCTCTGAGTGCTTTAGAAGAACCAAGGATATATATATATATAGTTTTATATGGGGTAATGACAAACAAAATCGCTGTAAAGTGTTGCACCGATATTAGTTTGGTCACATATAAAAATAAATTTCAATCTCAATTAGGCTAAGTGTTATTAAAAAGGTAGCACAATGCTAGATTTAGAAGAGTTCTAAATATTGTGACGGATTCTACAAAAGAAGGCAGAGTGTGTCATTGTTTTGACAATGATTGAGGATGTTAAGTCGAAAAGTTCTTTGAGAACTTGGTGTAGTTCCGATAGTGTCAGAACTTTGAAGCTATATTGTGTGTGACAATATTAGTGACATATTTCAGACCGCGGAATTAAGGTTCCACCAGAAGACCGAACATATACGATAAATGCCAACTCATTTGGAAAATGAGTGATGCGTTGAGACGCAAATGAATTACAAAATACATACGTTTCTGAGTGTGTCAGATTCGTTGACTAAAACCTCTCCCGTGAGCAAAACATGATAAAGCACCGGAAGGCCAAGGTGTTATATCTTTACAAATGTAAACTAGATTATTGACTCTAGTGCAAGTGGGAGACTGTTGGAGATATGCCCAAGAGGCAATAATAAAATGGTTATTATAATATATCTCTGTGTTTATGATAATGTTTACATACCATGCTATAATTGTATTAACCAAAACATTGATACATGTGTGTTATGTGAACAACAAGGAGTCCCTAGTAAGCCTCTTGTATAACTAGCTTGTTGATTAATAGATGATCATAGTTTTGTTATCATGAACATTGGATGTTATTAATAACAAGGTTATGTCATTATGTGAATGATGTAATGGACACACCCAATTAAGCGTAGCATAAGATCACGTCATTAAGTTCATTTGCTATAAGCTTTCGATACATAGTTACCTAGTCCTTTCGACCATGAGATCATATAAATCACTTATACCAGAAGGGTACTTTGATTACATCAAACGCCACTGCGTAAATGGGTGGTTATAAAGGTGGGATTAGGTATTCGGAAAGTATGAGTTGAGGCATATGGGTCAACAGTGGGATTTGTCCATCCCGATGACGGATAGATATACTCTGGGCCCTCTCGGTGGAATGTCGTCTAATTAGCTTGCAAGCATATGAATGGTTCATAAGAGATGACATATCACGGTACGAGTAAAGAGTACTTGTCAGGAGATGAGGTGGAATGAGGTATAGAGATACCGATGATCAAACCTCGGACAAGTAAAATATCACGTGCCAAAGGGAATCGGTATCGTATGTAAATGGTTCAATCGATCACTCAAGTCATCGTTGAATATGTGGGAGCCATTATGGATCTCCAGATCCCGCTATTGGTTATTGGTCGGAGAGAAGTCTCAACCATGTCTGCATAGTTCGCGAACCGTAGGGTGACACACTTAAGGTTTGATGTCGTTTAAGTAGATATGGAATATGGAATGGAGTTCCAAGTTTTGTTCGGAGTCTCGGATGGGATCCAGGACATCACGAGGAGTTCCGGAATGGTCCAGAGAATAAGATTCATATATAGGAAGTCACTTTCCAAGTTTGAAAATGATCCGGTGCATTTATGGAAGGTTCTAGAAGGTTCTAGAAAAGTCCGGAAGAAATCACTATGGAAGGCGGAGTCCCGGAGGGACTCCACTAGCTAGGCCGGCCAACCCTAAGGGGAGGAGTCCCAGGTGGGCTCCACCTAGGGTGGCCGGCCACCCCACCTCAAGGAAAGGTGGGAGTCCCACCTTGAGTAGGACTCCCCCCTTGAGTAGGTTTCCCACTTTTGGGAGGTTTTGTTGTTGGGGTCTTATTCGAAGACTTGGACTACAACTCTTGGGGACTTCCACCTATATAATGAGGGGCATAGGGGAGGGGCCGGCCACACGTTGCCACCCTTGGCCGCAACCCCTAGTTGGCCGGCGCCCAAACCCCCAAACCCCCTCTCCCCAAACCCTAGCTACCTCTCCTCCACATACAACTCCCGCAGCGCATAGGCGAAGCCCTGCCGGAGTTCTCCACCACCACCGCCACCACGCCGTTGTGCTGCCGGGATTCCAAGGAGGATCTACTACTTCCGCTGCCCGCTAGAACGGGGAGGAGGACGTCGTCCTCATCAACACCGTACCTGTGACCGAGTACGGAGGTGCTGCCCGATTGTGGCACCGTCAAGTTCTTCTACGCGCTTTTGCAAGCGGTCAAGATCTTCTACGCGCTTTTGCAAGCGGCAAGTGATCGACTACATCCACCACGAGATCTAATCTCGTTAGGCTTTGGAAATCTTCGAGGGTTAGTCTCATGATCTTCTCGTTGCTGCCGTCTACTAGATTAGATCTTGGCTTGTGTTTTCGTTCTTGCGGTAGGAAATTTTTTGTTTTCTATGCTACGAATCCCATCAGATAAAGCAAGGGAGGTTTGGCAAGCACTGGGGCTGGGCACATTAATACATGAGGCGGCAAGAGTAGATCGGTCGGCGTCGACATTATTAGAACATATACTTACAAGAAAACAGCAAGTGCCGACTCTAGGAAGCTTACCAGTACATGAAATCATAGCAACTTTTGGTTGGTTTATTTGTTGGAGAAGAAGGGAAAAGAAATTTGGGGGAAATGTACCTCTTGCTAGCAGATTGGCGCTCTCAATAAAGGCCATGGTGGCTAATTGTGCTAGGGCAAAGATCAATAGACGAGGGATTATGAAGCAGGGGTGGACCAAACCCCCATCAGGTTATGTCAAAGTAAATACAGATGCATCGGTGAATCTTGACTCAAGAGTAGCATCTACAGGTTGTATCATTCGGGATTCCTCTGGTAAATTTTTGGCGGCATGTAGAGAGTACAGATTGAGGGGGTATTGGATGTGGCGACGGTGGAAGCCCAAGCACTTCGAGACGGGTTGCGCCTAGCGGAGAGAATTGGGTGCAACAACATCTATATTGAGACAGATTCTCTTGAGGTGGTGGAAGCCGTAAAGGAGCCAGACCAGCATAGAATTGTAGGTATGCCTTATCTAGATGAGTGTCGAGAGATCGTGGCAGGGTTTGCGTCGACACGTTTAAATCATTGCTCAAGGGAGGCGAATAAAGCTGCAGATGTCATAGCTAGATCAGTAGATATTGATCATAGTTTTTGGATAGATGATCCTCCCCTCTTTCTTTATCCACAGCTGGTGGACGATGTAACCATTCTCTGATGAAATCTTTTTGAGGAGCAGCAGGTGTAGGGATTCGTAGCATAGAAAACAAAAAAATCCTACCGCAAGAACGAATAACAAGCCCAGATCTAATCTAGTAGATGGTAGCAACGAGGTGAAGATCAACATACCCTCGAAGATCGCTAAGCGTTAACGAGATAAATCTCGTGGTGGATGTAGACGATCACTTGCCGCTTTCAAAAGCGCGTAGAAGATCTTGACGGTGCCACAATCGGGCAGCACCTCCGCACTCGGTCACACATACGGTGTTGATGACGACGTCCTTCTTCCCGTTCCAGCGGGCAACGGATGTCGTAGATCCTCCTCGGAATCCCGCCAGCACGACGGCGTGGTGACGGTGGTGGTGGAGATCTCCGGCAGGGCTTCGCCGTAAGTGCTGCGGGAAAAGAAGGAGGAGGGAGTAGCTAGGGTTTGGGAGAGACGGGGGCTTGGGGCGCCGGCCAGGGAGCCCCTTGGTGGTGCGGCCAAGTAGTAGTCAGCCCCCTCCCTCTCCCCCTCATTATATAGGTGGAACCCACTAGGGTTTGCCCAAAATCCGAATAAGAGTCCAACTCAAAAACTTCCATATTGGTGAAACCTAGGGGAAGTGGGACTCCTCCCTTTCCTTCCCCTATGGCCGGCCATGGTGGTGGAGTCCACCATGGACTCCACCTTCCCCTTTGGCCGGTCGGCCTAGGGTTTATGGAGTCCATCCGGGACTCCACCTTCCATGGTGATTTCTTCCGGAAGGTTCTAGAACATTCTAGCGCCTTCCATTAATGCACCGGATCATTTCCAAACTTGGAAAGTGACTTCCTATATATGAATCTTATTCTCCGGACCATTCCGGAACTCCTCGTGATGTCCTGGATCCCTTCCGAGACTCCAAACAACATTCAAACTCCATTTCATATTCCATATCTACTTAAAACGACATCAAACCTTAAGTGTGTCACCCTACAGTTCGAGAACTATGCGGACATGATCGAGACTCCTCTCCGATCAATAACTAATAGCGTGACCTGGAGATCCATAATAGCTCCCACATATTCAATGATGACTTCGTGATCGAAAGAACTATTCACATAAAATAACAATTCCCTTTGTCTCGCGATATTTTACTTATCTGAAGTTTGATCGTCGGTATCTCCATACCTAATTCAACCTCGTTACTGATAAGTACTCTTTACTCGTACCGTGATATGATATCCCTTGTGAACCAGTCACATGCTTGCAAGCTAATTAGATATCATTCCACCGAGAGGGCCCAGAGTATATCTATCCGTCATTAGGATGGACAAATCCCACTATTGATACAAGTGCCTCAACCCTATACTTTCCGAACACTTAATGCCACCTTTATAACAACCCATTTACGCAGTAGTGTTTGGTGTCATCAAAGCATCCATCCGGTGTAGGTGATTAACAAGATCTCATGGTCGAAGGATTAAGTTACT
Organism: Lolium perenne; assembly: GCF_019359855.2. NCBI lineage: Eukaryota > Viridiplantae > Streptophyta > Magnoliopsida > Poales > Poaceae > Lolium > Lolium perenne. The sequence continues at coordinate 682,417 of NW_027248986.1, forward strand.
ATGCATATTAAAGCTTGAAGCATAAAGAACTAAATGACTTGATCATATGCTACGCTTACTATGGGTGTATGTCCATCACATCATTCACCTAATGATATGACCTTGTTATTAATAACATCCAATGTTCATGATCAGGAAACCATGATCATCTATTAATTAACAAGCTAGTTTAACAAGAGGCTTACTAAGGACTCCTTTATGTTTACAAAACACACAAGTATTAATGTTTCCGGTTAATACAATTATAGCATGGGATGTAAACATTTATCATGAACACTAAGATATAACAATAAACACTTTTATTATTGCCTCTTGGGCATATCTCCAACAGCAGGTACTTGACGCACTCTTTTCCTTCCAGGGTATCTAAGGGGACTGGAAGGTTTTTAATGAGGCGGCTTGCTGACTCAGTTATAGAAATATATGTGTTCAAAAAAAAGAACCTCCTCTCTGTCATTTTCGTTTCCATAAAATAACTCATTCAAATCTTTCTCATGTATCCTTCACCTTTAAGGATTAGAGATGTGAGAGAGGCACCAATAATCTTCGCAGTGTAGTTTAGCTATGGCATTAAAGTTTATGTGTTCTCAATTTTACCTTCTAATGTACAATCATGTCGCGACTTTGCTCCTATCATGTGAAATCGGTAGCAGCCTTCTTTTTGTTAGCGACTATTTGTTTCATAGGTTTTGTTTATATTTTTAGCGAGTATTGGAGTTAGTTCTTTTAATGATTCACCTTCTCTAATTTTTTTACAAAAAGAACTTTCCATCTCATTTAAAACTATCAAAAATAATCTTTTGTTTCTACAAATACAGTTTTGGAGAATTCCATGAACTACAATCTTGTGTTCTACTCCCTCTGTTCTTTTTTAATTGACTCAGATTTAGTACAACTTTGTACTAAATTTGAGTCAATTAAAAAGGAACGGAGGGAGTACTATTTTAATATTGTTTAATCTTGGAAATTAAATATGTATTAATTATTAATAGGTACTTCCTCTATTTAAAATAATTACCGCAACTTTATCTAGTTACGGATAGACTATAATCAAAATACGCATATTTAGACAAATTATGGTACTTATTTTTGAAAAGTAAGGAGTACTACACATGTGTGTTAGCCATGGAAAAATTTAATACAGATTCAATTAAGTCCAGCTTATATTTAATTAATATCCTACATCAGTGTTTTAAGTTTATGGCTTTTTTAGTTTTTCACATGCATGGCTTCGTGGAGCGTTAGTTTGACTCTGTACATATAAAAAAAAATAGCACGGGCCAATCTGAAGGGCATCACTAGCAATCGGATGCCGATTTCTTGCCTCCCATCGGACGTATGTATAACCGTAGGATTGGAAGCAAGGCGACCATAGGATCTTACACAGCCTCGTACATCAATTCCGTTAATTGAGGAGTGATTACATGCTTCCGTAAACTTGGTCAGTCCTCTAATGTCTCCAGCCTCTTCTGTTATTCAAGGAAAGGATATGCATGCTTCCTTTTAATAGGCTCCCGTGATGCAGAAAAAAAATTCTAACTTTTAGGAATTATGTGCATAAAACATTACTACAAGAAATTAATTACGGCTTTCTCAGTTACAACAACATATAGTTCTGTGCCACGGAAGCATTGCGTTTCAACATTGGAAGCGCCATTTTTTTTGAGGAAAATATGCATGCTATTTCTTTGCAACAATCAAGGCAGATCCACCTACTGTTTGTAATTCTCCACGATTTTATGTTCAGTACGAACTATGCTCCCTACCAAGAATATTTTGCTTCCATTGCCAAGCTCGATTGCTTCAAAGATATTTTATTTCCACAATAGAAAAGATGCTACAAATATTCGTTAGCATCGATGTTGCTTCCAAGAGATAATATAACTTACAAAGTAAATAGTGTTTCTTTCCAAACAAACATTTGTTTCTATCGACATTGGTTACAAAGTAATTTTCTTCTAAAGGAAATAGTGTATCCTTCAAATCCTACAAATATTTGTTTCTATCATCATTGCTTCCTAGGGAGGACAAATTTTTCTTCCAAATAAAAAGCTTTTGCTTCAAATGATATCACAATTTGCTTCTAGATACAAGATGAATCGGCCATAGGGTTTGTCTCATCTGGCACAATGCCCCGCCGCCCATATCTCATAGCAATGACACATTTACATTTATGGGAACATCAGAGGCTCGTCGATGACCTGCTATAGTGACCTCTTGCCACCGCAGGCAACCCTCCCTTCCTACTGGAGTGCCTACAACAGGCACACCAGGCACACTAGTCTTCTTTCAGTAACACGAAGAAGGGGCTCGCTCCACAAGTGGTGCTTCAAACAAGATAAGTCGATAAAAACAATCTCAATCTCGTCGTGCTCCTCGTTGTAGCCGAAGGATAGCAGCCATTGGAAGAAAAAGGTAAACTGCAAAGTCTTGACTTGAATCATGAGCACAAACATGAGAAAGGTAGGAAGCATAGGTAATGTTAAAACTACAATGTTACTAATTAACCAACACACAAAAAAGCGTGCTTCTATTTATGCAAACTTATAGAAAGAAACATATACATGCTTTGGAAGCTTTAGTGTTATGCTATCTCAACATAAACTAGTGCCACGTAGAAGCTTTGAAACATATCTAGTAGCAAGAGCACAATATAATAAATTACATTGGTGCTAAAAATAACAATACCAACAATCAAAAAGGAGAAGCATGGTTATATGCAGCAAACTATCTAAACTGATGAAATAAATAATAGTACTATGTAAAAGCGCAATAATTTCGAAGGAAGGATTAGCCACCACATAACGATTCTTCACCATACAATCTGGTTCGGTATCCTTCACCATCTCGTAGACGTGTCTGCAACTAGAGGTTACAAGCATGCGACAATGTTAGATTGTTGAAACTTAAGTAGAAGCCAAAAATATTAGTAGAAGGAAAAAAAGTTATGCAGATTGTACAAGTAAACATTTAGTAGTTATGAAACACACGAACAATGGGTAGGAAGCACGGAAAAATAGAAAAATCGGTTTATTTATGCGCAGCATACTGCAAGCGATGTTGAAGCAGACAAATGTGAGAAGTACTATATACAATGGTTGCCACATATTTATCTGGATATTTCCCAATTGCACTTCATCCAGTGCACAATTCTTGAGAAACGTGGTATACTCGAAGCATGAGTATAAACTCCACGCTGCAAAACAAGCATCTCACGGAAGCATATAATACAGGAACCGGCTGGTAAAACTGATTCACATGGTAGCCTAGCAGATCACGGAAAGCAGCAAAACAAGAAGCACATGGAAGCCGCAGTATGAAAATTTCTACGGTGTAGGTACAGGAAACCATGAATTTAGTGTCCATAAAATAGCTGCTATTACCTTCTTCCTAAATCGTGTTGTCCTTGGAGGATCTAGATTCCACCTTGTCAGCAGTTGAAGCTAGTAGCCAACGATCAGCTGATTCAGACGGATCGACACCCTGAAGTTTAGGCTGAGAATCCTCTGACACCTACTTCAACCGGCGACTGGTCAGTTCTCCCTGCGCCGGAAGGACGAAGATCTCGGCGAGCAGTGACGCAGGTCGGCGGCGGAAGCAAAGCAAGGCGAGCACGGGGAGGGGAGCGGAGGGGTGAGGGGTTACAATGCGATGGCAGGGTGGGGATGGGGGCGACCGTGTTTTCTGGCTAATTTTCAGGAGCCTTTTCATGGGGAGACAAGGCTGAATCAACGGAAGCAATTATAGGAAAATATGATGCAAAGCGAATCGTTGATTTGAGACGAAATTAATGGCATCGGAGAGGTCCGACGGATTGTTTCCAGTTGGACACCGATAGATAGTGTTTACCCAATCTGAAACGTACAATAATAGACTTCTTTAGCCAACTAACGTATGAATGGTAACCGGCCGGCCAGACTCTGTTTTGAGTTTTTTTCAGGTGAGCTTTTTCTAATTCTGGTTCTAATAGCCAGCGACTATGGGCCAGTCCATAGCGTTTTTTCCGCCCAAGAAATATTAGGTTTTTTTATATTTTTAGCTACTATTGGAGTTAATTAGTTCTTTTAATGATTCACCTTCTCTAACTTTTTTACAAAAAAAACTTTCCGTCTCATTTAAAACTGTCAAAAATAATCTTTTGTTTCTACGAATACAGTTTTGGAGAATTCCATGAACTACAATCTTGTGTTCTACTATTCTAATATTGTTTAATCTTGAAAATTAAATATGTCTTAATTATTAATAGGTACTTCCTCTGTTTTAAAATAATTGCCGCAACTTTATCTAGTTAGAGATAGATCTATAACCAAAATACGTCTAGATACATTCATATTTAGACAAATTATGGTACTTATTTTTGAAAAGTAAGGAGTACTACACATGTGTGTTAGCCATGGCAAAATTTAATACAGATTCAATTCAGTCCAGCTAATATTTCATTAATATCCTACATCAGTGCTTTAAGTTTATGGGTTTTTTAGTTTTTCACATGCATGGCTTCGTGGAGCCTTAGTTTGACTCTGTACAGATAAAAAGAAAAAAAATAGCACGAGCCAATCTGAAACGTACAACAATAGACTTCTTTAGCCAACTAACGTATGCATGTAACCGGCCGGCCGGACTCTGTTTTGAGTTTTTTTTTTCACGTGAGCTTTTTCTGATTCTGGTTCTAATAGCCAACGACTATGGGCCGTTCATAGCGTTTGTTCCGCCCAACAAATATTTCATACGCGGCACTTGTTGCACCTATGTGTCAGGTGGCACGTGACTATATTTTACGTAACTTTTTCTAACTTTAAATCTTAATCGTTATAATTAAAATCTACGAATTATGTAATTTTAGTATATGTGGATTAAGGTGGTGTCTCTATTACACCCGTAATACTTCTTTAGCCAACTAACGTATGCATGGCAACCGGCCAGCCAGACTCTGTTTTGAGTTTTTCTTCACGTGAGCTTTTTCTGATTCTGGTTCTAATATCCAACGACTATGGGCCAGTCCATAGCGTTTGTTCCACCCAAGAAATATTTCATATGCGGCGCTTGTTGCACCTATGTGTCAGGTGGCACGTGACTATATTTTACGTAACTTTTTCTAACTTTAAATTTTAACCGTTATAATTAAGATCTACGAATCATTTAATTTTAGTATATGTGGATTAACGTGGTGTCTCTATTAAACATCCGTATTTTGCTTTTAATATATAATAGATAGATAGATTCAGCAGAGCTGTGGGTTAGGTTGTTTATCTGAACACATAACTAAACATGTTGTAGGAAATTTATGTTCATGTTACCTCCATTTTGCTTCTGCAAGGTGTCTATTGTGTTGATCTAAGCTGATGCGCTAATTATATTCTCGTTTTTTCTTCTCTGAGGACATTCTACTCGGTATCTCTTTTCACCAATAGAACTATCAATGGAGGCATGGAGCAGTGCTCCCTTTTCAGAGCATGAACTTCAGATTTATGGAACTGGAGAACGCTGGCACAAGTGTATCTGCGAAATTGTTTTGTTTCCTGGGTCTGTCCAGAATAGCCTTCCATACACAGGAAGGATATACCGTGTTGCAAAATTTGACCTAGAAACAAATGTCAATTGACTCAATTTATTCTTGTTTCATTCCCGCAAAAAGAAAACCCATTCTTTTTCAGACTAATAGCATGAAACAATTCACTAACTATCTAACCCTCTTATTTTGTCAAGGGAACACTTCATGGTCTCAATAATCTCTGGCATGATACGATCACCAGCAGACAGCTTGGACTGATCAAACTTCGCCTGTTCGCACTCCAAAGCAGCGTTCTTGCATGCCCTGATAGTTCCTGTAAAGGAGACTAGGAAATATGCCCGCGCGTTGTGGCGGATGGGTTTTTACTAAACTAGGAAGTTGTGTCGCGGCGACACGCCGCGCCCGTAGGGATATGTTAGCCGATCAATGTAATAATGTAGCAATATTTTTCTGAGTACGATAGACGATAAATGAGGAACTATTTCTTAGAAGTAGGTAGTAGAATTTTTATCGAGTAAAACATGCGATGAACCATCCAACAACTTCTTTTCCGAAGTAACGAAAAAGGCACTATTGGTGACTATTCAACATTTTTTTCCCGATCGAAGTATTGAAGCCACACCGCATCAAAGCAGTGTAGTCCCGAAGCACTGAATCGAAACACCGTTGCCCTGATAGTGAGGCAATCAACAAAAGAAGATGATAATATTTTAGCGAATAAGAGAGGTGAGGAATAATGGAGTGTTTGTTTCTATAAGCTATGGAGGCATGGGGCTATCGTGAGGCGACTAAAAAAAGAAGATAGTTGTAGCACAGCGACACACCGTGACTTAGGGTTATCGTTAGGCGATCAATAAGAAAATTTAGCAATATTTTCTCACATAAAAGAGGTGAAAAAATGGAAGATCTTTCTTCTAAAGTCAGCGTAAAATAAGGCAGTAGTACCTTTCCCAAATAAAATAGGCGACCAACAATGCAACAATTTCCTTTCCGAAATTACTGCGAAAGGAACGCCACAGTAGACATAAGGAGGTCATGAGAAGATCAACATAAGAAGTAGTAACAGGATCGTTAGACAATCAACATAAGAAGGTAGTAATATTTTCGCGAATAAAAGAGGTGACAAATAATGGAAATGTTTTTAGGAAGTTAACGCAAAAGAAGACAATAGTTTGTTCCCAAATGAAAGAGGCATTTTCTCCGAAGTTATCGCAAAACATATTGTTGATGAACTATGGATTTGGAATTTTTCCCAAAATTCCTTACATGGTATTATTATTTTGTAGCTGGTAATGCTTATTTGCAAATTTCAAAATTAATGCTAATTTGGTTACTATAGCAGTGGTGCTATTTATGTACATAGGCAGTGAGCAAGCGCAATGTGAAGCCAGCAAACCCAAACCCGTTCATGCTTAATGTATAGTTGTATAATGTATATTAGATATTTAAGATTTCTACCTAGAAATTATTTTTTGGCAAAAATATAGATAGCTAGTTAACGCGGAAAATTAGAATCACACCCGAAGAATTACGAAAAACTATGTTCGAAAATCTCAAAAAACTACTGTCAATTTTTTAAAAATGAAGGGAAAAATAAAAGAGGTGACAAATAATGGAAATGTTTTTAGGAAGTTAACGCAAAAGAAGACAATAGTTTGTTCCCAAATGAAAGAGGCATTTTCTCCGAAGTTATCGCAAAACATATTGTTGATGAACTATGGATTTGGAATTTTTCCCAAAATTCCTTACATGGTATTATTTATTTTGTAGCTGGTAATGCTTATTTGCAAATTTCAAAATTAATGCTAATTTGGTTACTATAGCAGTGGTGCTATTTATGTACATAGGCAGTGAGCAAGCGCAATGTGAAGCCAGCAAACCCAAACCTGTTCATGCTTAATGTATAGTTGTATAATGTATATTAGATATTTAAGATTTCTACCTAGAAATTTTTTTTTGGCAAAAATATAGATAGCTAGTTAACGCGGAAAATTAGAATCACAGCTGAAGAATTACGAAAAACTATGTTCGAAAATCTCAAAAAACTACTGTCAATTTTTTTAAAATGAAGGGAAAAATAAAAGGTGGGCACTGTTCACCATGAACAGTGCTCCAGTGGCTGTGGTGCAAGCAAAGTGGGTTGGCTTTTATATATAGTAATTTACTAAATACTTCCTCGGTTTGGGAATGTATAACGTTGCGCAAGCTAGATTAGCTAGCTAAAATATTTTACAGTTGTAAACAGATGGAGTATATTGTTTCCCGTGAACGCAACTACCGTCGAGAATATTTGAGAATATGATTTTGGTAGTTTTCAAGTATTTAACTATGTCTATAAATCTGAGTGACCTAAATTGCATTTTAGCTACTTTTCATAATTTATAAAATATAAAACTAGCTTTCAAGTGTCAAACTCTGTTCATAAAACTTAGTCACCTAAATTACGTTTTAGCTAGTATTTATAAAACCTAAAGTTGCAGTTTACATACTTTGCAGATTGAGCCGGAAGTAAGGACCCTCCTCACCTAGTTTTTCACTTGTAATTGCTGAGATGGGGCGGGCGGGTACTATGTGTATGATATGTGAAATTTTCTCCACCACACCCGTACGGCCGTGCTGTCCTTATATTGTGTTAGTAGTACTTAACTAGATTTAGATGTGCGCCTTGGCGCACGACCCCGTGAAAATCGTACCAATATATATTTCATATAGTAGCGATAAAAGTTAACTGCCAACATGATAATACACTTATTATGTTTCACAAAACGATGTCCCTTAGACGAAATTGGGATAAAATAGGACAAGCAAATATAGTATCTTGTAGAAATTTGATGCATCTTTTAAATAAAACATGCACCAAGCCAGGTCACCGAGTGGGCCTTTTTTTGGTATAAACCGTTTAGTGTTAGTTGCCTCGAATGTATATATTTTATAGTCGATTAATGTGGTAGATGGAATTTAAGTTTTTAGGATAGTGGCATCGACTTGGATATTTGTTAGATGTCTAAAATTATCTTAGGTTTTCGCGGCCAATTTTTTCTTGTTAGATGTCAGATAAGAGGAAAACTTGAATAGTCATTAGATGTGAGGTACGATAGTCAATATAGGAAACCCTAATAACAAAGTTGGGGTGCTAGTAGATATATTTACATTGGATTACATGGCGAATAATGTTGACGTCAATACATGTTTCTACTGCCAGATGACAATAGAGGGATGGAGCTGCATTACAGATACGTTGGATCTAATCTATACAGTACACTAAGGTGCCTGTTGTATTGTGTAAAGCTTAGTAGTACTGGTTTGGTTCTACTGCTTTCAAGTTCCTACCTATCAGTGGTCAGCATTATTGTCGTCTTTGTTGGAGGAGATAACAACAATGCTCTCCTTCTCTTGCACTGGAACTGTAGGGGCAGCTTCGCTGATGGCCTCGTTCTTGGTCTGGGTAGAGAATGGAGCTGAGATGGCCTCGTTGTTGTTTTTTTATTTCCCAGTGTGGTTGTTGCAGTTTTTCAGTTTGCAGTTGCTTGGTGTCAGTTTGTGGTAGCAGTCATCAGATCATCAGTTTCAGTGTCTGCTTGTTTGTCAAGGTCTGTGTTACCTTTGCTATAAACCCCATTCCATCATGACAACACAGTTTGAAAGTGAGTTAGTTCGTGACTCGCTGGTTTCCGACAAGAGACAAAATTGCAGCCCATTTCTTGCTTCAAAAAGTGTGCTTTCCTTCCTGCTATGCACGACAAATTTGTGCATATATATGTACAGCTGGTGAAATTATAATAGTATGGAACTAAAAAAATTTAAATGATGCAATAAAATAGCCAAGAATAGTTCACTTCCAATCTAAAAGTTTAGAGTTCCATCTCTGGGCAACTTATGTTTATGGGCCAACAGTGGACGCAGAACAGGATGAATTATTTGATGAAATCAGACATATACTACAACCATTTATTGATGGTCTTTGGAATGTCGCTGGTGATTTTAACAAAGTCCGATCAGGTGAGGATATAAGTACTGGCACAGCTGCATTCCCAGTTTAATTATGCAATTAGAGGCTTGCAGATTCAAGATTTCACTTGATCCAATATTCATGATCCTCCCATATCGATCACTGTCATTTGAAAATTGAAGCTTTGCCAACTGCCCCAAACTCAAAAAAATTCCGGTATGAAAATAATTGAAAATTCAGAAATGGCTTCGTCAACTTGATCACTGTAACCTGGAGTCACATTCCCTATGTAAAGACAAAGCGAAAAGGATTAGCCAAAAACTAAAACAGCTGAGAAAAAAATATTGGGAGGTGGAGGAAATTTCTGAAAAACCTGACGGAAACATTTTGGATGCAAACAAATTTACCTTGGGGGCCCTTTATAGGCTGTCTCGAGCCCTAACGAAATTAGAGGGCTTCTTCAGGGATATGTGGTTAAGCAAAAAATTGAAGGTTCAGCTTAGTCTATTGCTACCAAAGCAAGACAATGTGGCAAGGTAAACTGGCACGTTCTAGGGGACGAGGATACAAGGTTCTATCATGCAAGACCGTCACCAAGGCTCAGAACCAACCAAATAAAAATTATTCAACATGATGGACTACCGCATTACACCCAAGAAGCTAAGAAAAAAATTCTGGCAGTATATTATAAAAAAATTATGGGGCACCTACCCCTATGATCGCCCTATGATCGATCTTCAACAGTTGTACCCGAACATGGTTAATATGGCACCGTTAAATAATTTATGAGGATTGGCTAACCTGAATGTTAACATAAGAAAAATACACCGACTAACCTGAATTGTGCATATGCTGAAATTTGGTTTCTCTAAAACAAATGATTTATGAGCATACTGCAATTTATATGTACGCAGGTAGAAGTAAAATGTCTGAAGCATCTCAAAAAATATATATGCACCAAAAAAGAACAAATCCATTATCACTGCATTTTGAAAAAAACGTTATTAGTAAAAGGAACCAGACTATAGGCTGTATTGTGCTGTTAAATGACAAGAGATTTAGTTGTGCACCTTAGCGCATGATCCCGTGGAACTCAGAGCAATCTACGGCTTATAAAATAGCGGCCAAAAGCAGTGTGAGTATCATTTGGTAAATTTAAAACACTAAGGTATATCAATCTAAAGTAAACATCATTAAGACGACATGGTTGAAATACACTATATATTGCAGTGTCAATTTAAGTTCAGAGGAAAGCAAATTGCCCTTTCACACAACGACATACACTCATGCAAACTTTGGCATCTTCACATAACTCGAAGATGGTACTCAGCCTTAGGAAGAACAAATTCTTGGATACAGTGCAGGATTTCTTGCTGAAGAGAGCGTAGAATAGACATATGCTGTCAAAGAAAGCACAATATTTGTAATGTATAGGTATGCTCGAAGAATATGCATCAACTTAGCTGGTTTGATAAAGTAAATGCTATAAGGATAAAAGATATAATTAGAAGAACATGCTCAAAGAAGTTTCCTGTGAGTTGAATAAAAATTTGGAGCCTCCACGGCCTTGGCCCTGCCGAAAAAAAGTTGCAATCATGTAAATAAAGATGAACATCACCTTAAGAACCAATCTATAGTTACTTTCATCCAAAACAGCCAGGAATTAGAAGTAGTAACACAAGTCAAGTAGCTGCACCAAGCATCGGAAATAAGTAGCTAACATAAATCAGGAAAGTACACACAACAGGGCAAAGGTAGAAACATAATTAACAACATAGCATCTGAGTAGTTGTTTTGTCTCACATGAGCAAGAGCCCACGGCTGGTTGCTAATGTGGGATGCAGAGCATGGTGTACGCGCTCAGCAAGGTCTTGGATCTATATGGCCAGTGCAGCAGATTCAGTAATGACCCATACACATAGGTGAGAAGACGAGAAATTTAGAAGTTCACGTGGATGCGACAGCTAGTTTAGCATACTGACACTGGGAAGCAACCATATCCAACAACATGAACAGTGGAAGGGTAGATAGCAAACATCCCATGGTACGGAATGAATAAAATAAAAAGAACTCAACCAAACCAAAACATGCAAAAATGCCGGCAGAAAAACCTTATTAGAAACAGAGCATACAAACATATGCAAACATAAAAGGTAAATGATGAAGGACAATCAGTTGGATATATAGGGTGGAGAAAGCTTAATACCCTGCCAGAAAGATGAACACGGCAATAGTTTGCGACAGCAACACCCCCGAAACAAACAAAAGTAAAGCTTACTCCACAACCAAAATATGTATGAGGCGATGGCCAAAAAAAATGCTACCAGGAGAAGAGAGCACAAGGTAACAAATAACAAAACACAGGAAAGTTATTGTCTTCTACTGGTTGGATTGTCTTACAAATAAATAAATCTACTTGTCATGATTATGTAGTCCGCTATAAGGCATCCATGATTTAAGCATGATCTCCTGTGTAAATATGTGCATCACACGAAGGATTCAGATTAAGAAACACGTAGACAGATAAAAAAGCGAGGAATGGCATACTTGAATAAAATTGAAGATAATGCAACGGTATTGTATGACCACTTCAGATATTATTTGCAGAAAATGTTAAAATCCTAAACACGGACAGATGATGATCTTAGCAAATGATCAATCAAGATAGACTGTATTGTTCTGTTAAATGACAAGAGATGATATACAGATTTTTGAATCAATTTTTATGGATTATATTTGGATAAATGTACAAACTAATCGTGTAACAACCCTTATGATCTACCTATAAGGCATGTATCTTAAGTACATCAGTGAAAGCAAGAAAAACTGTGACCATCAACATTGGCAGGAGAAGTATTTTAGGAAGAAACCATGACACTGAATGTTGAAGAAGAATTGTTGCAGCGACATTCTTTATTTTCAGAGAATTTGTGCAGTGTGTCTCAGATGCCCATGATGACACCTCTGATTATGTATCTTAGGTACATCATTGAAAATTGGAAAAATGTGACCATCAACACGGGTAGGAGAAGTATTTTAGGAAGAAAATGCATTGGTCCATATTTGCCTTTAACCAAGGCATGATTCAAAAAAAAATTGGAAAGCTCGCACCAGTAGGAAAATGTGATATATGTACAGAGCAAGCTTTGTGATGGGCACACCTGCATTCTCGACACATAAGGTTGACGCCACAGAAAAACTAATGCCAGTTGCTTCATTAGGCAAGAAGCTGTGTAAGAAGAAACAAAAGAAATTAATCACCGCAGAACCTTCCACTAACGTTTGATCTTGGAATCATTTAAAATTCCAAAAAGATTTCATTTTTAGTTTGCCAACCATGGATTATTAGATTGGCCGAAAATTGATCTATAGGAATCAGTAAAGTGAGAATCCATATATATAACAATTAGAGGCTTGCATAGGAAGGACCATAATTGGCCAATACATTTCCACCAGCTTTCAGACCAGGAGTGAAAGTACATACACGGGCTGTAGGGAAAAAATATCACTATGTTACTTCAATAAGCCAGATTATCCCTGTGGCTTTCTTGGTCTTCTCCCAAGAGAGGATGCATGATATCTGCATACCCCTGCAACGAATATGCAGGTATAAAGAAGAGAACACTCGGGGGAAATACAATTCAGTGTGGGCAGACTTACATGTTTCTGGCCTTGCTCTTTGCTCCCTTCCCATGGTTTGACCACTAACAGTTCGAGCTCATCTCCACCTCTGCGGCAAAAATGCTAGTGATCAGACAGAACTATAGCTTACTCTTAAGAAAATAGTGTGCAATATGCCTGTGTCCAAATGATACCTTTGCTTCTATTAGAGTAATACAAAACCACACAATAACCTAGACAGAGTTTTTGCATGTTGGGGGAATGTATAGAACAAACTAAAAAGTAGAGTGAATAGTAGACATTTTGCATGAGTTGAAATAGAGAGAAGAACCTCTGATGAACACGAAAACCCCATCCGCTACTGCTCCACCTGCTTCAGTGTCGAGTCACCCAAACACTGGCAATGATCGGATCTGAACAACAATGGCATGTCAGACGAATTAAGAGAGCATATTATAATATATGCATTGGGAAATTAAGATACCGGATTTATATGGCAAGATAATTTTCGCACCTAAGAGCTAAGCCTATAATCTGCGAACCAAATAAGCAAATGCCTCACATTAACCTAACGGTATTTAGGTGGCCAAAATTCTACTGAACCGATTATATCATAACTGCATTTGAAAAACACGGAACATAACTAAGCAATTGTCCCTCCATTTAGTCTATTGATAAAATCTGATCCCGGAAGCAGATAACTAAAAAATACGACCTCGAATGTATATTCACAACATCAAGTGACCCAGTTAATAGCAAACAACATAAAGGAAAGTGGCAGAGAGTGCGGTAAGGACATGGCCAAGAATAAGAGACCCAGTTAATAGCAGACCACATCAAGGAAAGATATCAAGCTCAAATGATATATTTCGCAAAACATGGCACTATTAGTTTAGGCACCTTGCAGATTAGTAGGCAGCTTCGATGACAGACAACATGATATGAGAACATCGTCAGGTTACATTTACTTGCCAAAAGTTCCTAGGAGAGATGAGTATGTTAATGCATAATCACATACAAAAGACTATAGAAATAGAGAAGAATACCTGAACTCTGTGATGACAACAGCAGTGACCTCATGGTTTAGCCTATAGAAATTACCATTATTTAGCATTAGTCCTATTGCAAGATTGAACACAGTACTGAAATCAGTATATCATAACATAGTAGAAAATTTCAACAACACTCAGGTAACTCAAAACTGTGTGTGGTTCTTTTATGAGAAACATTCTTTGAGATCATATGGGTTCTAATTTCCATGGATCATTCAAACAATCTTCAAATGAGAAATTTTGTTCGGAAATAATGTTAGACAAACTGACTTGGTACACATTAAGATTAGAAATATGCGCATCATAAAAAAAGAAATTAAATTCAGGTGATACCTTCAAAAACAAAAGGGAGGATGTAGCAATCGATATTTGATTTACACGACAACCTAATTCTACTCTGCTCATGCTACCAAGACCTTAGAAAACAATTCCATGTATCATAGGATTCTATATTGACATAATACCTAAATATGATGCATAATCTAGGGCAAAAAATAATCACGAAGTAAATAAATAATTTTCCAAAGCCTGGCAATAAAGAATAATATCACATCACACAAGAGGTTCTTGAAAGCCTCACCTTTGAGCTGGGAGCACCCCTCGCAACAAAATGAACCAGCAAGGAACCTAAAAGAGGATGGCAGGCCCCATTTATTTAATGATTAGTACATGTAGATTTGATTTGTCACTGAACCTAAATATAGAAATAGGCTATATCCTTGAGCCTAAATATACATTCGGATCTATCTCAGATAACCTAGAACTATGTGCACCATGGGCAAAAAAAGAAACTAATCATACTTGAGTTTATTGAAATGCAACTTACAATTTTATACAGAGTAAAATCATGACAAAAAAGCGGCACATCAGTATGCAATAAATAGTGAGGTAAAGCACTTAATCACACAATATTTTTTTACACACTGCTGAAGATAAATGAAAATGATAAATCTTGTATTCAAAGCGGCTCACACCAAGAATTATAGCCCCTGAGCCACATTTTTATTCACAACTTTCTAGGATGCAATGTGCATATTTCAGGAAACCATTTTTCACTTACTTCCTAATCAGCCAAGTCAAAAATGTGTCCACGATAAGATACCTTGCAACTGTAAATCTTCATGCACTGTTTGCAGATGCTAAGGTTCTGATTTTATATTACAAACTCAGTTGACAAATGATGAAGCCTCTTCTATACATGCTCCACCTACCATCATCTCCTCAACCAGGGAAACAAAGTAAGCTACCGTCCCAATGCGCCACCCCTTGATTTATTCAGTTCAACCGAGTAAACTCTTCAATTAAATATGTTCCATCTGGTAGCTTTATGAAGTATTGCTCTAAATTATCCCAGGTCCTGACTCCTTGCACTATGGCAATTTATTCAACAAACAGGACATATAAAAAAATAGGGAGAATCTTGTACTTTTTGCTTCACGCGGGTTGCCAACCATCCCACTGAGCGCAAGCTCCACTCCTTGAACGTACTCCCGGATCCGCGAGCTCGTTGTACCCTGCGCCCGTTGCTCTCCTCCCCCACAAGCTCTGCATGTGTGCACACAGAAAGCTGGTGAAATCATAGTACGCCATATGGGGGATTCACATATCTGACTTCGATCTGGTGGAATCACAGTACACCATATGAAAAATCGACAATCCTAAGTTAAGGGGGGATTACAACCATATACAATGGTCATTTATTTGCATCTGCACCTAGCAATAAATTTAATATTACAAACTGTACGCACTTATTTCTCATCACAATGAATATCCAGAGGATACAACCAATCTAGCATACAAATTCATATCCTCCAATTAAGTAGTAAGGAACTCCTTTTTGTTCCCCAATTAAAAACTCACACATGGTATGAACAGACAAAGTCCTTGATTTGGGAACAAATAACCTTTTACAGTCAAATCTGAGTGGATTGGGTGGTGAATCAGGAGAATAGGGATAGTACCATCAGGCTGTCGTGGAGAGGAGACTGCGTTGTGGAAGACAAGTCTGTGAGGAAAAAGGCAGGATGAACAAGATCTGAGATGATCCTGTATTCATGCAGGTTCCCCTAAGACATGTACTCTGGAGTCTGGACACCCAAACCCTAGCTGTAAAATCAAAGTTAAATTAGAGAGGGGGAAAATCAGAGAGGGGCAGCCATAAGGAAGAAGGGAGAAGAGCATGAACATGAACCGTACCTGGCTGGGGGTGTTGGTCACCGGCGTCGCTCGAGATCGATGCTGGCCGTCGGCTTCGCTGGCAGGCGGTTGGGGCGAACTCACCCCTTCTCGTCCTCCTCCTCCCGCATCCTCTCCTACCAACCAAGAAGAGCACTGCCTTCTGCATCCTCTCCCTATCCCCAAGGATAGACGAAGACGAGGCGGACCTCGATGTCGTCGCTCCACCGGCGGCGCTCCCGCGCGCTGCTCAGCACGGTCGATGTCGTCGCTCCACTGGCCTCCTTGTCCATCTCTCTTCCGTAAAGTGGAGCTCCAGAGAGGGACGTGGGGGAGGAAGAGGGGTTGGCGGCGGCCGCAGCCGCACGCGCACGGGAGCGGGATGGGAGGAGACGGCGACTGGAAGAAGAGTGGGGATTGGGGGAAGAGAGCAAGCGCGGCGATTGGCAAGGAAAGGCCCGATCTACCCCGCGCGGAGAGATATTTTCCACGGCCGCGCCTAGCGAGCCCAAACTGAAACGACCCGTAGAGACTGATCCGTGGACCCGGCCGGCCATGGGACCCAAATGCAATCAGAGGCGGGTAGGACACGGATGTTGCATGGCTTTCTCTAGTGGTAAGGTGCTCCATAGCCAATCAGGAAGTGCCGCTGCTCCAGAATAGACGGACGAGATTCAAAGTCTGACAACCACTGTAAAGATCCGATGGTTCACATGCTTCATTCGCTGTGAAGCCCCCTATGGGGGGCATCGTTTATATACCTTTAGATACTGAACATCCGAATTCCCTTCGATTCCCCGCCACATCTCAGCATCATCCTATTCCGCCTCGAGCGATTCCTTTCAACCTAGCCAAATTTGTCATGTGCAGCTTCGTTATATACCGTGCTTCAAGAGCATCTCCAGTCGCGTCCCCCAAATCGTTCTCCAAACCGTGCCGGATTGAGCGTTTGGGGATGTGTTTCGTTCGTGCCGCGTTTGGGAGACGTCACTCCCCAGTCGCGTCCTCCAAATAAAATTTCGAAAATTTTAAACTTAAGCGAGATTCGATAGATTCATCCAAAGTTGGCATATATTTACATAGATTCGAACGAAATTTGACTAAATTTAAACTAAACCTAATCTAGAAGTACTTGCGGCGGCCAGAGGCGGAAGTCGTACATGTCGTCGGTGACGACCTCCTGCTTGACGCGCTCGTCGGGCTCGTCGACGGGCTCGTCCTTCACCAAGCCGCTTGGTCCTGCGCCGTCGTCGGTGAGGTCCACGAGCGGCTTGCCAGAGTCGTGGATGGACATGGCGATCGCCATGTCGATGTCGCCCCTCCAGGCGTCCTTGTCGTTCATCGACGCCAAGCACGCCGCCCGCAACCCTGGGCAGTCCTCGGGGTCGCCGCTGCTGGCGATGATCCGCTGCTGCCACTGTCGATGTCGCCCCTCCAGGCGTCCTTGTCGTTCATCGACGCCAAGCACGCCGCCCGCAACCCTGGGCAGTCCTCGGGGTCGCTGCTGCTGGCGATGATCCGCTGCTGCCGCTCGTACTCTGCCAGCAGCGCCGCCTGCGATGCTTCCTCTGGCTTCGGGATGAGGAGGGCGCCGCCACGCCTCTCTTGCTGCCGCCGGCTACCGCTGCCGCCACGCCTCGTGTTGACGGGCGTCTTGCGCCGCATCGCATATCTCATGGGTCTGGGTAAATAGTGAAACACCTAATTAAATATGGAATTGTGCGGGATTGTTTTTCTCTTATCCCGGTTCCATTTAATTTTGCCGTAGATCACCCATGCCATGTTTTGCCATGCTAATGAAGGCGTCGCCGGCTCCTCCTTCACCTCCCGTTTGGGACGGTGTACGGCGCCGAGCGGTACGACGAGGACGGCGTCGACCGGGCCGGTCCTGAGGAAGAAGAGTATGTCGTCCTCCTCGGCTGCCATTGCGGTGGTCCTCCTCGAGGAGACGCTGGCGGTGGGGGGGGGGGGGCGTCTCCAACCTTGGAGCGCCGTTGCGGATGCCGCGGATGACGTTGTCGACAGTGCGCCCCGGAACACCCCAGAACAGGGCGCGGCCGTCCTTGTTCCAGCTGTTCGGCCCGCCGATGAGGCCGATGGTGCTGCTCATCTCGACGTCGTACTTGACCTTGAAGTACGTGGCCCACCACTCGTCGTTGTCCTTGGCCCCCATGTTGGATCCGCCCGCTCCTGGGCGGTGAGTTGAGCCCGCCGGGTCTTGATGCCGTCCCTCCATTGCTCCATGCCCGGCTTCGGCGGCGGCGGGACGCCAATACCTTTCGCGGCTCCCTCCATTGCTCCGTGCCCGGCGGTGGCTGGACGCCAATACCGTTCGCGGTCATCCGGCATGGTTAGGTTGCCGCGGCCGAAGCCGTTCGCCGCGGCGATCTTGCGGGAGGACGAGGTTGACATTGTTTGGAGCGGCGAGGAGAAGATCTGGGAGGGGCGGCGGCGAAAAGTATCGGGCCGCGCCGGACAAAATTTGGCGCGACTGGAGATGCTCCAACCTTCGGTTTTTTTTTCAATCTCTTCCGCCCCAGCCGCCCCCAGCAACTTCTGTCCCATTGTAATATAGGGAAATTACTTTTCTAATCAGCGGATCTTAATGAGGTGGCATGTTAATTCCAAGAAGCTTTGACGTATTTAAGCCGGTCAAACTCTACTAATATAACGAGGTGGGACTATTGAGGTAATCCCGTGGCTATGGTAGCTTTTGGACCGGACGCACTTCGTGAGGAGCTTGCGGCCCATGAATGCATACCAGGCCAAAATAAACACAGCAACGTGGACGGTGACCCTGGCGAGATTTTTTTGAGATGGGCCCAGGAAGGATTAGAGATAGCACGGCGGACAAAGAACCCACACCGCGAGCCATCGGGTATGATCAGTACGAGCGAACCATATGCGGTGGCGACCACAGTAATTTCGTTTGATAAATATAGGCAATTTAAAAACGGACGAAAATAAGGGGAGAAACCTTACGTCCTTTATTAGTAGGTATAGATTGATGGTCAGCTCTCGTCTAGCACAACTGGCCATGCAAACATTTCTTTCTGATAGTGATTTCAACAAAATAACTAATACCCCCTCTATCTATAAAAGGATGATACGGCGTAGATTGCCGTAGATTATTTAGCGATCTTTCCAGGAACAAAATCTAAGCACAACAACTGAATTATTCCAATTCCTTTCTCACGTCAACTAACGGAAGCAGTACTTCAATCAAGCAACAATAGCACCAGCAACTCAGCTCCTTTACGATCTATTAAACTAGTACGTACCAGGCAAAGCAAATTCCAGAATTAGGTTTACCAGATGCAAACCCAATAAAAACAACACGTCCACCCTCACGACAAGGAAGTACGTCGCCTTCAATCCTCCGGCCAAGAAACACAGAAACCAGATCGATTCTTCAACTGAAAACACACGCAGAGTTTGGCCGCCGAACCATGGCGATTTTCTGGTACTTCTTATTTCAATAAAAACTTGTCTAGGGTTTACATGACGCACCTAATATTTATTAGTAGTTGAAAACGGAACCTGGGCTAGGCCCAAAACACCTACGCTGGATTTCGTATACTAATCAAACTCTAATAGCAAAACAAAACGCCCAGCCTTTTACATCTCGGCGTGGACATGCAAAAATACCAGTACGTGCATGCTAGAGATCAACTAGTGCCCAGCTACTGCTATGCACGTACAAAGACTAGGAGCAAAATAGAATTTATATTTGTAACTCTTGTAGTACTTGATTTGGCTTCTAAACTTGAACTTTAACTGCACCCACCATTATATATCGACACGGCGTTCTGAACTTGGGCTCTATTTTATCCGCTGGTGCAATCTCAATAGAAATTTCTCCAATGGAAATAGATGGACGTTCCTTGTCGATACGAGAAATAATGTGCCGTCTAGCTGGTACCACATACCTAGCAGCCTTAATGGAATGATCAGTAGCAATAGAGTGGACCTCATCATCCTCCCTCCCTTGAAGGGAAACCGTCCTCGGTTTCGACCTATGTCTTGCAGATTTTTTCTTAAACACCTCAACGGTACACTTGATATCTTTGGCATCTTTGGGAAGAAGAGTATAGAACTCACCCTTATGCATAAAAGTATACCTGTTTGTGCGCCCATGATGAAGTGCGTTGACATCGTGTTGCCACGGACGTCCCAATAACAGATGGCAAACATGTAAAGGAAGAACGTCGCACTCCACTTTATCTGTATATTCATCAACGGCAAAAGGAACTTTCACTCTATGGGTGACTTTCAACTTGCCAACACCATTGATCCATTGCATATAGTATGGTTTCGGATGCTCCCATGTAGGCAAAGAAAGAGACTCCACAACATCCTTGCTAATCATGTTGCTTGCACTGCCACCATCAACAATCAGCTTGCAAATTTCTCCCTTGATGGTACATGCAGTTTGAAAAATACTACGCCGCTGTCCGGGCTCAACAATGACCATATCATCACGCTGGACCTTATGCGCCATCAAACTTGGCACATTAAGTGCAGGCCAAGCATCCAAGGCAGTACCATCATCATCTGTAGTATCATCCTCAAGTGGAGGCATCTCATCTTCAGAGTCTGAAATATATGCATCGTCAACAAGCAAAATCGTCTTTCGATTTGGACACTCACGCATTATGTGCCCTCTTCCTCCACACTTGTGACATATAATATTGCTATGATGAGATGTGCTTGATGCAGATTGAGAAACCTCCTTTGATGCAGCAGCTACCTTGCTATGTTCAATGCTCATCGACTTGGAAGAAATAGCCGGTTTAGCATTAAACTTACCATCATCAACATGAGAAGAACTACGCCTCCCACTATTGTAACTTGGACGAATATCCGCAGATTGCTTCTCCAAAACCCAACGTTCAGCGCGCCCCGCTTGATGAAGTAGCTCATGTATATCATTATACTGCATCAAATCAACACGGTCGCGGATCTTTTCTTCCAGCCCCTCAAAGAACCGAACCATGGTCGCCTCCGGGGACTCGCGTACAGCTGTGCGGATCATCAATATTTGCATCTCTTTGTAGTACTCATCAACTGATTTCGTACCTTGCACAAGACGACGCAGCTTGCTATGAAGTTGTCGAGTGTAATATGCAGGAACAAATACCTCCCTCATGACACGCTTCATATCAACCCATGTTGCCGGTCTCTCCCCTATACGGTTTTTATTATCCCACCATACAAGAGCATATTCAGTAAACTCCATGGATGCAACACGGACCTTCTTTTCTTCAGAGTAGTTATGGCCATCAAAAATTTGATTCACCCGCATCTCCCACTCCAAGTACTTCTCCGGATCAGAACGTCCCGAGAACTCCGGTATGGTCACCTTTATGCGACCAAGACCACCATCCTCCTGAGCAGCGTCACCACCTTGGTTGCGCCGTTGGCCAGCAGCATGGCGAACCTCAACACCTCGACGTGGTTGGCGTCGATGGCCTCCACGAGCATCAGAAACATCAGAAAAATCTTCACCCGACTGACCTTGCCTGCGTTGCGGTGACTGGGATTGCCGAGGTGCCGCATCCCTTGCCTCTAGACGCTGAACAACTGCAGTCAACCGATTAAGACTCTCTGTCACCACTCGCAAACTGTCATCACGCTCGCGATCACTAGTCGTCAAACGCACATTAAGCCTGTCCTCGACACCTGCAATATGTGTAGACAAATCCACAACCTTTTTGCGAAGGTTTTTATTGGTGTCTTTGATCGACGTCAAGTGGATACGCAGATCTTCAGTTACTTCTGGACCCCAAGGAATATCATCTCCGTCCTGATCAGAATCCTCGTGCAGCGACATCTCAAAAACGGAACAAGATCAAACTAGAAACAGCCGCGAGAAAAAAAAATTCCGAACTGTGAACAACCTTGCTCTGAGTACCAAGATGATACGGCGTAGATTGCCGTAGATTATTTAGCGATCTTTCCAGGAACAAAATCTAAGCACAACAACTGAATTATTCCAATTCCTTTCTCACGTCAACTAACGGAAGCAGTACTTCAATCAAGCAACAATAGCACCAGCAACTCAGCTCCTTTACGATCTATTAAACTAGTACGTACCAGGCAAAGCAAATTCCAGAATTAGGTTTACCAGATGCAAACCCAATAAAAACAACACGTCCACCCTCACGACAAGGAAGTACGTGGATGATCCCTGATGGATCGGCAGCAGATTAGACGCGACTCAATCGCCTTCAATCCTCCGGCCAAGAAACACAGAAACCAGATCGATTCTTCAACTGAAAACACACGCAGAGTTTGGCCGCCGAACCATGGCGATTTTCTGGTACTTCTTATTTCAATAAAAACTTGTCTAGGGTTTACATGACGCACCTAATATTTATTAGTAGTTGAAAACGGAACCTGGGCTAGGCCCAAAACACCTACGCTGGATTTCGTATACTAATCAAACTCTAATAGCAAAACAAAACGCCCAGCCTTTTACATCTCGGCGTGGACATGCAAAAATACCAGTACGTGCATGCTAGAGATCAACTAGTGCCCAGCTACTGCTATGCACGTACAAAGACTAGGAGCAAAATAGAATTTATATTTGTAACTCTTGTAGTACTTGATTTGGCTTCTAAACTTGAACTTTAACTGCACCCACCATTATATATCGACACGGCGTTCTGAACTTGGGCTCTATTTTATCCGCTGGTGCAATCTCAATAGAAATTTCTCCAATGGAAATAGATGGACGTTCCTTGTCGATACGAGAAATAATGTGCCGTCTAGCTGGTACCACATACCTAGCAGCCTTAATGGAATGATCAGTAGCAATAGAGTGGACCTCATCAAAGGATGTCTCAACTTTAGATAAATTTGGATGTATGTAGATACTAAAATGGGTCTAGATTTTTTTTAATGGTCGCTTTTATTACTTAAAATAAGCAATTACACCCAGCCTCTGCATAACAAGATGCACATAGCCGTCCAAGTCTGAGGAACCAGAAGTTCTAAAAGGATTAAAAAAGCGATGTACGTATCAATGATGAGCAACTGTGCAAACGCCTAGGTAACCAATGGCGCTCGATCCAAAGATTATGTTGCCGCCAATGTTGGGAAAAAGTATCCCTCGCCGTAGCCTCCAACCGTCTACAAACCTCCATAAACAGGTCGCGATTCGCCACTTTTTGTAGAGCAGACCACGAACGAAGAGTACCGGTACATCTGTAGATACCTGCAAGAGAGAACAATTCTTATCATTAAAAACTTTGTCATTTCTACACAGCCAAAGTGCACATACAACTGCAAGCGCTCCCACCTTGATAAGCGTTCTAAACCTGTGATAGATACCATGAAGCCAATTTCCAAAGATATTGACGACACTAGTCGGAGGATACAGATCCAAAACTGCTTGGATGCATGACCATATAGACCTGTCAAAGCGGCATTGGAACAATACTTCCATGCCAATTGCGCTTAACAAGATTATCTTTGGTTAGGATCACCCCTCGACGTAAGTACCAACAAAAAACCTTAGTTTTAAGTGGTATTTTCATCTTCCAAATTTTCTTGTTATTATCGACTGGAATATCAGGATGAATAATCGCATTGTATAATGAACTTACTGAAAATTTCCAATTGGGATGTAAGTTCCAACAAAATTCATCGGGTCCTTCCGAAAGGTGAATGTATTGCAAACGAAGAAGTAAGGCATTCTACGCAGCCAATCTCGGACCCAGTAAATCCCGTCTAAACATCACGGACGGAGGTGAGGTCGCATTACTGATGCAATGGTATCACTTTTGCGACTTACAATACTATATAACGCAGAATATTGTTCCCTAAGAGGTCTATTTCCTAATCAGGAATCCTTCCAGAACTGTATCTGCGATCCATCCTTCATCGAGAAAGTACCATATTGGAAGAAAATTTTCTTCGTAGCCATTAGTCCGGGCCAGAAATGCAAGTCCCCAGGTTTCCATAGGACTTGGGACAACGCTTTCTCTCCAATGTACTTTCTCTTCAGGAGTGTCTGCCATACCCCATCCTCGGTAAGAAGCTTAAACAGCCATTTACCTAGTAAGGCTGAGTTTTTGACCTCAAGGTCATGAACACCCAAGCCTCCATGATCTTTGGGGCGACAAACAACACTCCATTTAACCAGACGATATTTCTTCTTTTCACTATCCCCTTGCCAAAAGAATCTTGATCGATAATAATCGATTTTATGTAAGACATCTTTCGGTAACAAGAAGAAAGATAATATATACAGTACCATATTAGTAAGTACCGAGTTAATGAGTACCAATCTTCCTCCTAGGGATAACAATTTGCCTTTCTAACTACTAAGTCTCTTCTGAAATCTTTCCTCGACAAGTTTCCATTCAGCCATTGTTAATCACCGATAATGTATCGGAATCCCCAAATAACTAACAGGAAACTGGCCTTGCCCACATCCAAACAAATCCGCATACGCAGCTGATGAATCTTGGGCTTCTCCGAAACAGAACAATTCACTCTTATGGAAATTTATCTTAAGACCTGGCAATTTCTCGAAAGCCATCAAGATTAACTTGAGATTTCGGGCCTTTTCAAGGTCGTGTTTCATAAAAAGAATTATGTCATCGGCGTATTGAAGTATTGGTAGTCCACCATCAACAAGATGTTGAATAAGCCCTTCAATCTTACCATCAGCCTTGACACGTTCAATCAAAATAGCGAGCATATCAGCCACAATGTTAAATAACAATGGTGAGAGGATCGCCTTGGCGCAAGCCTTTTCGTGTTTGAAACTATCTACCCGTATCATCATTGACACGAATGGCAACACTACCTCCAGACACAAAATCATTGATCAACGCACACCACTCTGGTGAAAAACCTTTCATCTTGAGTGTTTGCTGAAGAAAATACCACTTTACTTTATCATAAGCTTTTTCAAAATCAAGTTTTAAAATAACCCCATTCAACTTTTTGGTATGCATCGCATGGACTGCCTCATGTAGAATGACTACCCCATCAAGGATAGTACTACCTTGCATAAATGCGGACTCTGAAGGCAGTACCACATGGTCAGCCATCGTATTTAGTCTAATGGTGGTCACTTTCGTTTTTCGTGAATATCTTGAAGCTAACGTTTAGAAGGCAGATAGGTATGTACTGCTGAATCCTTTCTGCCTCCTTAACCTTTGGTACCAAGATTACCTCACCAAAATTTATACGGAATAATTCTAGCTGGCCAGCGTGTAAGACGCTGAACATCTGTAGAAGGTCGACCTTTATGGTGTCTCAAAAAGTTTGAAAAAACTCAGCGGGGAAGCCATCTGGCCCCGGAGCTTTATTGTGTTCCATTTGAAAAATGGCTTTTTGGACTTCTTCATCTGTGTAAGGAGTTGTCAACAAGTCATTCTCCGTCATGGAAACTTGGGGAATATAGGCTACTTAGGTTTCATCTAGGGAGAAAGAGCTATCCTTCTGGTGCACCAAATAGTCCTTTGTAATAATTGGTAATATAGAATTTGAGTTGTTTATGGCCTTCCATCAATTTCTCATCCTGAATTAGAGACTGCATATGCTTTTTCCTGTGACGGCCATTGGCCACCCCATGCAAATACCGTGTATTCGAATCTCCTTCCAGAATGAATTGGGCCTTTGATCTATGATACCATTTCAACTCCTCCTCCCGAAGTATACCTGCTAATTAAGCATTGGATTGACTTTTAAGGTCAATATCCGAACTTGATAGCAGTCTCACTTCAGTTCGAGCCTCCAACTCATCAATTATGGCTGATAAGTGAAGCCTTTTTTTAAGAATACCAGCAGTATGGCTGGCCCAACCAGAAAGGTGTTTGCGTCCAACACGCATCTTATTATTCCATCTTAATATCCGGGTGTTACCGGCTACCGATCTTTCCCATATATCCTTGACCATAGCCTGAAAACCATCCCGATGTGTAGCCATCCAAGTTCAAATTTGAAAGGACGTTTACATGACGGTCGTGGTACTCCAGTTGTCAACAATATAGGGGCATGGTCAGACAGTTTTTCGATACGTTCTAGAGCGCGAACCGACACCATTGGAAATTTATCTTCCCAATCTGTGCTCATTAACACACGGTCTAGTTCTTCGTATGTCGGGTCAGGTAAACTATTAGCCCATGTAAACTGTCTACCAGAAATTGAAACCTCTCTCAAATTCAAGCTATCAATGACAACATTAAACAAGAAAGGCCAATGACCATCAAAATGACCTTTACATTTCTCGTGACGAAATCTAAGCAAATTGAAATCCCCACCAATAAGAATTGGATGAGGATTGTCCTTTGCAAGATTAACCAGTTCACACAGAAAGTCGTCCTTGAACACATCCTGAGCTGCACCATAAACGGCGACGAGACACCAAACGAAGTTATCAGACTTATTCCTAATGATGAGTTTAATATAGATACTCACCATCAGAACTAGCCAAAACTTCCATAGTATCTGATCGAACACCGACAAGCAAGCCACCGGATCTACCACGAGGTGGTCAAGAAAACCACTCAAAGTCTAATCCCCCGGATAACCGGTTTAACAGACTTTGAGAGAAATCTCGCCTCCCCGTTTCTGAAATAGCTATAAAGTCCAAATTATAATCCTTACAACAATCGGCGATGTGAGAGTGTTTAGCCAAGTCCCCAAGGCCTCTGCTATTTCTAAACATTTCATTCATGGGAAAAGTTTTTTGGTTTTTGAAGCTATCCCAGATCTACGCCTATTCTTCTTTTCAGCGGAAGATTTAGAATTGCGTCGAGAAACTTTTATAGTAGGTAACATTTCAGAGGTGAAAATGGGTCTAGATACATCCAAATTGACAAAGTAGAACAATTGACTCAAACTGTCAAACGATATGAGGATGGGCATGAGAGCATACATGGAGAAACATCATCAGGTCAAAGTTCCTGCAGTGAAAATACTCGGAGCCAGAACTAAGGTTTGGGTCCTGGTGAGAGAAGTAGTTACAACAAACTGAGCAAAACACATGCACATGTAAAGAAGCCAGAAAAGAGATGTTGTGATTGCTAACAGAACTTCAACTTACACTGAAAATTTAGTCTGTACTAGAAGAAGCGGACATGAACGGAGTATGTTCTATCAAGAACTGCAAGTTGTAGAACTGAGCTCAACCCCACAAGAGTCAATACTCTAGTGGTTGTGGAACTGCTCCAAATCATGATTGTGTTCTCATCTGGTATTATTTCAAGAGATAGATCTAACCAACTGATAACTAATAAGTGTTACTTTTCAAGGAAACAACCGATAATATTTTGTTTCCTTCAGATCCTCTATTATGTGTCTTATCAGGTCTGTTATGTTAGGATGTTCCCCTATCCTAATGAGGTGATGTATGCGGCATTCTCGAATACTCACAAACAAATGCAAGATGTGTTGCAAAGGGAAATAAGCTACATCTCCACAAACCTCCAACCTGACCATAGATGGAGAAAATTAGAAAAAACCACCACATTACAGGCTAGTGTTTCAAAAAATCACCACTAATTTTTTTTTTCAAATAACACGTAACAGATAACACTGATTCGTCTCTGATACTAGTGGTTTGTCTGGCCTTCACACGCAAGGTCTTGCCGGTGTGGCCGGCCGACGGTGCTGCCTCTCACCGACGCATATAGTGCGTCGGCCTCTAGACAGATTGGTCAAGATGAGGATATGGTGGAAAATAATAAGAAAAAGAAAATACAAATAAGCCCAGAACTAAAATCAATATATGGAGCTTCTCCCTTCATCGTTAATCAGTTGCCACATCAGCCTGATTAAACCATTAAACCAGCATTAGAGACGAACCAGTGTTATGTGTTACATGTTACCTCTAGACCGGTGGTTTTAAAAAAAAAATCCAAATTGTGGTGGTTTTTTGAAACACTAGCATGTAATGTTGTGGTTTTTTGTAATTTTCTCCCATAGATGGGACGACAATTAAACAGTACCGCCTTTTATCTGAATGTCACCTCATATGTACATGTTGTTGGTTCACCACCACATCTCAGACCAGCTAGCAGAGTTGCAGTAGTAGCTCATAACAGCGGATGAAATTAAACACTGTGTATGCTGCCGCCTGCGTATGGGAATTGGATGCATTGGGATAGTGAAGAATTGTCATTGGTGCAGTAAAACCTCGACAGAGTTAGCCTATCGCTAAGTCAAGCGCCAACCTGGCGAAATCGGACAGTAAGACCTTTGGGTCTCTTCGTTTGCACGAACCGAATGGCCTTCCCATCATCCTTTGGTTGCTAGGCATGGCTGTCATGACATGCTCCATCTCTCATCCATGGGCTGTTGTCAGTGTGCATTGTGTATGGGTAGCTGCAAATGAGTAGACCTGTACTCGCCGGGTGGTTGCATCTGTTTGTGCTTTATCAAGTGTGCCATACAATGTATTTCTCCTAGATCGTAAAAACCAGATGGCATGGAGCAATATCAAACGAAATAGAATGGACTTCAACAACAATGCAAGATAGTATTAGGATTAATGTTCATGTTACATTTGTTTTGCTCCTGCGTGTCTAGTGTGATTCACTGATTCAGAACTTGTGCATTAGTTTTATTCTGTCTTTCCTTCCTTTGAGGACCACGAACCTTTTTTCTTTATTTTTTTCACCAATAGGATTATCACGTAGCATGTGCTCGTCTTTCAAAGCGTGAACATAAGATTCAACAAACTGGAAAACACTGGCATAAATGCATCAGCCAGAAACAGGAAAACGTTGGCTCAAGTGCATCATTATTTTTGGGCCATACAAGATGCTGCCTCAATAATGATTAGCTGCGCATGGTTAACTTAACACATAGACAAAACTTTCTCCCAAAGTTCTCTCCAGATAGACACCCGTGAAACAAAACTTTCTCCCAAAGTTCTCTCCAGATAGACATCCGTAAATGGATACCACGTTGCACAATTTGACCCAGAAACAGTGTGTTAACTGACTCAATACACTTCTTTTCAGACTAATGGCACTAAACAACCATTAATTCACTAACTGTCTAACCCTCTTAACTTGTCAAGGCAATTCTTCACGGACTCAATAATCTCTGGTGTGATACGATCACCAGCAGACAACTTGTACTGCTCAAACTTCGCTTCTTCGCACTCCAAGGCAGTTTTCTTGGATGCCCTGATAGTTCCTGGAAAGGAGATTGATGGTCAGCCCTGGTCTGGCACAACTAGCCTTGCAAACATTCCTTCCTATTATGGATCGTAACAAAATAACTAGAATAACTGTGTACGATATGAGGATGAGCATCAAAATTATACATGGGGAAACATCATCAGGCCAAAGTTTGTGCAGCGAAATACTCGGAGTTGGTACTAAGCCTGGGGTCTGGGTGAGAAAAGTTGTTTTAACAAACTGGACAGCATAAATGCATGCAAATAAATCAGAAAATAATGCTGTGATTGCTAACGGAACTTCACCTTGCACTGAAAAGTAAGTGTATGAAGCAGAAATAAAAAGGAGTTGTTTTATCAAGCCAATCTAAGAAAAACATTCGAACTTTGATATGATGAGCATATGAACTTGTGAAAACATAATACTCCCTCCGATCCATAATACGTGTCGTGGTTTTAGTTCAATATTGTCCAAATTTGAACTAAAACCACGACAATTATTATGGATAGAAGGGAGAAGTACATTCAATAATCATTGTAACAATGTGCGGCCCAAAGAGCCCAACAGCTCAAGCTGCCATGGGGTAGACATGCATTCAGCACCCCACTTGCACTTCCTTTCTTGCTTTGTGCGAGGAATTAACCCAGTTACCCGGAAGTGCTACGTCTTGGGCCAACAACGGTTTGATGCAAGTGTAACTGAGGCTAAATTGGCAATGTGAATGTGGTACGAAAGGTGGGAACGTCACATTCATAGCACAATCATAAACACAATGGCATCAGATAGTGAATTCATCTATAAAGAAAGACTTACGGTGCATCAAACCATTTGCAAGCAAAACAAAAAAAAAACTGATGTGGTTCAATCATCAATAATCCACTCACCGCTCACATCCAAGAGGTTGAAGGACACAGGGATCTTCCCAATGCTCCGCACCATTGTGATAGCAGCCCAGACTTTCTGGTGATCTTCACGCGACACTCGGATTACGCAAAGCTTTGTCAGAGGATTTACATACTTCACTGCAGATTACCATTGACAAGCGCTCAGAAGTAATACTTAAGTCTATAAACTAAATTGGGTAGCCACAGACATATATGATGCTGCCAGGAGGATTTAAGTTTTCTTTAGAAGTCATTATCACCTTGTAATGATCCGAGAGATGCAGCTAGGCCACACTCCCCAAAGTTGAGCTGGATGCTGTCTCTGATCACTTTGGTTATGTTAAACTGGGTGAGGATGACGGGGTCAACCTCTCCTCTGCCCACGTCGATGAAAACCTCCATCACCATATACCTGTTCTTGAAATGAACCATTGCGTGAACAACTTGCGCTTCCTTATAGCGACCTGGATTTTCAAGCAGATAAACAACAATCAAAATTCAAACTAAGACACCTCGTCAACATAACCAAGGCAGTAAAGACTAAAGGGCATACTAGCCATGCCACTAAATGATTTATCTTCACCACTATACCATCAAAAGGGCGCACCATTACAACTCCCAGTGTTGGTATGGGAATTTACATACACACACACCAAAAAAAAAAAAAAAAACAGAGCACCATCGTTATTCTCATTTTCATACCTACAAATTTAGATTACAGAATAGACAAAAGAAAATCACCCTTCACAATTTCACGTGTTCACAGCATTTACAAATTCGCCTAATATACTAATACAACCTCACAAATCTGTTGAAAGCTAATGACTATCTTTGATCCAACTAAATAAAAATAACACCTTGATAAGGCTCTAATAAACACAGAACACTTGGCACTCAATCCTAAGTCCTGACCATCACCAGTCACCACTTGGTGGTAAATTGCTGCTATGAAATATGAGCCGGTGGTCAATGTCATAATGGATCATGTTGGCCAGATAGCCGGGTGGTGAAACTCAGCAAAAAAGGTACTCACTATGTTCACTATTATAACATGTTCAGATATTTCAATATGAACTAGAGACGGACCAAAATGAGTCTAAATACATGCATTTTCTTGGCTTTGTTTGGATGCACAGAATTGGGCCTCAAATTGGATTGGTCTGGAAATTCCAAATCCAAGATGGAAATGAATTGCCTTCTAATTCAAATTCTGTTGTTTGGGTGTGCTTGGAATCTATTGTTGTAATCAAAGGATGGTACTAAATTCCAATTCCTGTTTGGATGTGCAAACCATGAAATTGGATGATTTGTTGAGTTTAGACAATATAAACTTGTGTACATGTAAAAAATAGCATATTTATATTATAATGTGTATTTACATATATTATTTTCAGCACATAATCATTCAATTTCGCACATTACCATGAAGCAACAACTTGAAATATGTAATATGCATCACAAATTATGTCAATAGGAGGGGGCGCAATAGTTCATACCACCAATCAGCAACCAGTGTTACCAGATCTCCAGCCAAGTCTGCACATTGAAACAAAACAGGAAATTAAAATTACAGCACATCAATTTTAGATAGGAGTGGATGGGTGGACACAGAAAAAGGGAAGTGGTTGGGGGTGGTAGGTGACTAGCAGCAGGATTCGAATTCAGGGGGGAAAGGCCGGCTGGGAGAGATGCGGTGGGGACAAAGCTATCCTTCTGCGCCGCCGTTTCCTTCCTGGCGTCATTCTTCCCCGTTCCATCGATCTAGGGCCAGGGCGAGCTCTGCAGAGAGGGCGCTGAGCTCGGAACTGGGATGGGAGGAAGAGGTCGGGAAGAAAGGAGAGAGGACAAAGGGGCTAGGGAGAGGAGGGCGTGGCGGCCGTTACCTGCGCCGCCGCGGCAATCTTGCCGGCGCTCTCGCCCGGGTTCTGTCGACCGGAAGCCGTACGCTCGCTCAATTCAGAGCGATTCGGAGGTCGGGACCTCCCTATTATTCCCTAGCGCGTCGGGTTAGTAGGCTCGGAATTGGGCTAGCCGAATTCCAGATTGCCAATTCGAAGCCAAATTATGTGCAACCAAACACAGCGCTCGAGAAATTGTATTGCTACGACATGAAACTGATGAGAAGGAAATAGTACTTGAATTCAACCTCTACGAAAGAATTTTTTTTTGTCAAATTGGGGAAATCACCTAGGCTACTGCTGGGATTGGGGCCTAGGAAGTCTCGGGAAATCACCTGTCAATAGCAGCCGCGCGAAGAGCCAGCAAGCTCAACAAGCCGACGGTCGAGGCGGAGGGCAGGAGCACGGTCGCAGACAGGCGGGGTTGGCGTACAGGACGGCCGCGCGGCAGTCTAGCAGGGGCTGGGCCAGCACTGGCGGCGCGGCGTAGGTGGGGGTGCAGTGAGCTGGGGCGGCGCGGGCGAGGAGGCTAGGCCAGGAGGAGCGGGCGGAACCTCTGTCTCTATTCTGCCTAGATAAATCAATACTCTTCAGGATTGGGTGGCCGGAGACGTCCCGTCGCGGTGGGCGGTGGGCGGCCGGATGTCCAGTTGCGGCGGGCGACGACTCAGGCTCCGCCTCCGCTCAGGTAGGGTTCAGGACCTACCTGAGCTTCAGGTTTAGCGGCCGTTTTTTTTTCGCAGGTCTGCACTTCAGAGGCAGGCTCTGTCCAGAGGTTGGCCGAGCCGCAAGCCGCAGAGGCCCTAGGAGGCAAAGCCAAGTGAAAAAATCTTTATGGGCCTCAGGGTTGAGCAGAGAAGTTTTTTTTTTACTGCACTCGCTCGTCACTATAGATCAAGTGGACAAACATAAACATTAGGTTACACTCTAACCTCTTCAGTACCAAAAAATATTAACTTTTATAAATGATTATTTTGTAAAATTTATTTTTTTAGCACTAAAGAGGGTAGAAAGTATCTTAATATTGGTCCACTTGCATCTCTATTCAAGACAGTTATTGGTTGCACTGCCAAATGGTAGTTTTAGGGCATGTACAATGGTAGACTCTTTTTTTTTAGGTACAATGGTAAACTCTTAGATAGGCGCTTGTGCAGAAAAAATAATTCAATTATGGTAAAACTTCTGGGTAAGAGTCCGTAACTACAACGCACATCGCTAATTGATCGAGGCGCTTAAACACTTTATTTTAGCGTTGGGAAAGAGCCCGCTGTTGCTGTTGCATGCGGCAAAAAAAGGTGGAGCGCCGGCGCGTGAATAAGAGTCGACGCAAGATATATTCTAAGGATCGGGAGGGATCTAGCCAAAACAGCTAGGATTATTGCCCCTAGCGCCCGCACTAAGCGCCGCATTGTAGATGCCCTTACACGTCTCCTCATAAAAATTGCATAAGAAAAAGTTTGCCATCCCACTGTTGGTACAGAAAATCCAACGACTCGCCGTCGAAACGAAAAATTTCACGTTCACTCCACAAAATCTTTTTATGTCGTATAAAGTTTTTTCATTGAAAAACTTTATTGGCATGTGTTGGATATTCTCATAATCATGTAGGGTTGCGCCATTCTTTCTCCACTGGTGGTTAAGATTCAGCTAGTCAAACGCACCTAATTCATCCTTTTACTATTCTTTTGTCAGTACAAGAAACTGAAGTCCCACCGGTTGAATATGCATTCTGCCTGTAAAAAAAGTAAATTCTTATTGGTGATGGTGTGTGCAGCCGTGCAGGTAATTCAGCTGCCTTCAAGACCAAGAATCGGCCTATTTGGATAATTCACAAATCCACTTCATTCTGACGTATTCTGTGCTGAAACAAATCCATGCTGAGTCAGTAAACACATTGCCCTTACGTTTGCATTATGCGAACTTCTGACTAAATTGTTACTATACGAATCGTATTAAACACCTACTACTGCATTTTTTCAACGTTTCGCTGAAAGTATACAATAAAACGCATGGACGGTGGCAAGCTGGCAATAGTGTGAAAAGATCAAAAGCTTGACACGGCAAGATGACATGGAGAACAGGACGTACGCGTAGTTATGATTTAGATTAGCAGACACTAATCAGTACTTTAAGAGGAAACACAAGTAGGGCTTTTGAAACGCCGTCGAGATAATATTACAATGTTATCTTTTATACTCCCTCTATCCGGAAATAAGTGACTTGAACTGTATAGATACATGCGAATCTAGACAGATCTGAGTCATATTTTCAGAAGGAGGAAGTATCAGAAAGTGTTATTTTATTTATACTAGAAATACCACCTATATAAAATTATAATTGTACTTTTCGATCAGAAAATAAGAGATGGCTATCGACCATGAACGATTCAGCAGCACACATAATCTACTCTTAAGGCCTACGGCGTCAACTTCCTGGTGGTTGGCGGGAAGTTCGGATGCAAGGACTGGCCTGCTGGCTAGGTGCAGTGCATGTTTCCTATAAGTAAATGCCCCGTGGGCTATGGACACAAGTCACGAAGACAACTAGCAATTACTCGTTGCCAAACCGAAGAAGATCAAGATTGTCGTCAGAGTAGCTAGCAGATACAGCAGCTTGAGTCTCATAGCCAAACCCAAGCAGATCAAGCCTTAAGAGTAGCTAGCTCACACGGCAGCTTGAGTCTCATAGCCAAACCCAAGCAGATCAAGCCTGTCAGGAGAGCTGGATTTCTCTAATAATTCGTGTGTTCTTCGTTGAATTCTTGTGGCCATGAGATCGAATAGTAATACTTCTTCCGAGCACCGCAACATATCACTCCTCCGCGTTTTCGGTCAGCTTCTCCTCCCCTTTCCTGGATACAAGTTATTTGCAACCCTTTTTCATGGAGTAGAGTTCCCTTTTTAAGTTCAGTTTGTTGCTGCTCTTGTACTTGTAGCCGATCGTTCATCTTATGCAGATTCCTGTTTCCTGTTTACAGGCCAAGGCAAAATGGTCCTGAAAAAGGGCATCACTGGATAGCGCCCCCTAATATTTCAAGCGTGATATTTCCCTTTAAAATTGTTGCATCACACCATCTTTATAATTTCTACCACCATCTTATAAGCCGTGTCGGCACTTGGCACTCGGATAATAAGTTTTTCGCTTCAATACTCATGCGCCATCCATCCAAGGTCCTACCCATAAAAAAATCCATCAGCTCGCTCCTTTATTTGTTGATGAATCAACAAATTATAGGAATAGAGAAAGGAAAAGGAAACATGTCAATCGGCGGATATGGTCAGCCAGTCTATGCGGTGAAAAACCAGATCATGCTTTCTCTCTGCATAATTGCTGGCTGCCTTGAAAGCGTGATCATGTCTCCAGGGAAGGAAGCTATAAGCCAAATCCTTCTGTCTTTCAGCCTGGCTATAGCTTATGCTCTCGCGATGGCGTCCATATTTGCGCCCAGCACGACGACGAGGGTGCTAGCTGCCAGGCTGAGCCTTGTCTCAGCTACGATTTCTGTGGCTCTCGTGATGACGAGAGAGCTGGCCTGCAAAGTTCAAACATGTCGCTGTGCAAACGGGGCCTAGTCCCTCAGATGGTTTGGCTAAAGGTGTCTTTGTGTCAGATTGGCGATATATGTAAGAAGAGATCTGGTTCTGTATCTTAAACTATGCAAGAGTGTGAGTGTGGTATGTTATCATTGTTGTGTTGTGAGATGTGGTCAGGTTGACTATATGTATAGTAGTTTGGGTGATATGATTTTATTACTGTAGTAATAATATGGTGCAGAAAATTTGTGTCATTCTGCTCTCCCTGGAGAACATATTTGATCAAATTCTAGAGAGATCTTCTCTTCGCAAACTACAAGTAATCTGCCTCCAGCACATACGCACCTGCTAATGATCCTCTATTAGTACTGTATTGATCTCTATAATTGCCAGAGATGTTTTCTGAGAGCAGACACCACAAGCTTCAACAGTCAACTATTAACAATAAAAACTGGTCTTGGGAAGAGCGAGACCAAGGATATAGCTAGCTTTAGGCTTCAGCCTTATAATAGTAACCAGAGGATGAATTTTGCAGCTTATTCCAGCCACTCAAAGATTAAAGACTGCTAATTCATACACCAGTCGGCTCCGGGATAACCTTGGGCGTCTATGTAGGTCGTGTTTGGTAGCCTAGATTGAATTTGGAGCTCTATGGGAGCGGCTTCATGGGTGTTAGCCCATTGCCAACAGTCACGAGTCATTTTAGATTGTTAGTTTGGTTGCTCGTGAAGGCAATTTCTGCATCTGAGAGGGAACACTACCCCACTATTTGGTAAGCTGCAAACATGTCTTTCTTCCTTTCTCGTGCAACACACCCCCTTATTTGGTTGCACACATGAGCCTTCTAATGGTAACTTTTTTCATTAGAGTGGTGAGGTTAGCTGTAAGAACATATTCAACAATAGGCAACACTTATTTACCCTACTCGGCAATGCAA
The DNA here is from genome assembly GCF_019359855.2 of Lolium perenne. NCBI lineage: Eukaryota > Viridiplantae > Streptophyta > Magnoliopsida > Poales > Poaceae > Lolium > Lolium perenne. The sequence continues at coordinate 719,126 of NW_027248986.1, forward strand.
GTGTAAATGTTGTATGTTAATTTCTTATGATCATTTATAATAATACATGTTCCTATAATATGGTGGCATTTTGGCCTCCCCGGCCAACATAATTGATCAAAATCTAGACAGGTGTTCTCTTTGCAAACTAGTACTCCTGTACATCCAAATTTTGACAAAGTAGTGACACTTTTGGTGGGAGAGAGGGAGTACTAGTAATCTATCTCAGGCACGCACCTGCTAATGCCCTCTATTAACTGTAGATCCCTATAACTGCCAGAAGAGTGCTCTTGTTTTTGTATGCAAACTACAAGCTTCAAAAGTCGACTATTGAAAACAACAGACTGGTCTTGGGCAATGCAAGAACGAAGATATAACAAGGTCCAACATTATGATAACAACCAAAGGATGAACTTTGCAGCTTATTCCAGTCACTCAAAGATTTAAGACTGCTAGTTCATGCACTTGCTTCATACAATGAAAAAGTTAAAACGGCATTCAGATAAACTAGCGTCCCTAAACTGACCAAAGAATAAGCGTGCTGTACAACTCTAATAAGCATAGCTTTTTTTTACGGGTAATAAGCATAGCTGTGGAAAAACTAAGTCGAGGAGTCCTATCAAGGAGAATCTCCAAGCCGTATTCTTACAGGCGACGGTCTAGCAATCAGACCATCCATCACCCAGCCACTGTTTGAACCATCAAGCTTGACATGTGTGAACTCCCTCTGAACATAATCCAGTGATGCATCAAGCCGTCCACCTGGTCTACATTCTGCGGCAACATTGAATGGTTTGAAACCCATATATTTCTCCAACCAGTACAGATAGTTAACGTGGAATATTGATTTGAGCATGTCTTCTGGGGAGGATCCCTCTTTAAGAACAACCTATTAATGACAATTAAGATGTTAATTAGTTACAGAATAACAAGATATAGCAAGATATAGGAAACAGTTGCTTCAACATGAACTCACGCAAAATTTCCCCTTGTAATCCGTAAGAAGGTATTGCTCATCTTTGTACAAATCAACCAGTGCATGTGCATCTTCCTTGTTCTCAATTATTTCACTAAGCTTAGAACCCAACTGTAACCGTCGACAGATTCTTTCTGCAGCATCTTTTGCTTCTCCTGATAAAATCTCGCTTTTCTGGTGAGCAAATCAAAGGAACCAAACATAGTGAGGTTCACAAAATAAAATCAAGAAGGAAAACATTCTTTGTATGTGCAATGAAATCACTATACAATTCTCAATCAGCATAATATCTTACAAAGGGAAAACATTAAGAACTAGGCACTATACAGTTGGACAGAATACGGAAATGTTCGGTATTGTGATAATAAAAGGTATTTTTGGCTTACCTTAAGTTGAGCACCCACGGACGAATTTGGAAAAAGTGGTTCCTCATCATTAACCTCTTTGACTGAAGGAACTTGTCCACTTAATAAATATTCACTAAATACCAAACCTACGGAAAAAAATTATTCAATAAATACTTAAAGGCATCATTGAGCACTGTTGATGCCAAAGAAAAACACTACATAAGCATGGTTGAGCAAATATGTACAACTATACTTGCATGATTGTCAAATATTTAATTACTAGCCAAAAAACGCAATGTGCCATGAAGTGTAAACATCAAATATGGGAGTAAAAGAAAAGATATCTATGAAAAACATTAGTAACAAGCCATGTATGATTTGCTGACGGTAAGATTTCAGTATTAAATGCATCAAAGGCACAGAGTATGACATTCAGAAATGTACATTTTAATCCAAAACTGGATGCATACAACCCAAATAAATTAACATTTTTTCATGAAAGATTTCCAGCATACAAAGAAGATAAGAATATATTTCATGTTTTGCTCTAATTCAACCATATATTGGATAACACATTATTAAGCTGTTAGCCTGTTACCCCATTCTTAATATTTTACATTCCATATTTTCAGAAAAGGGGATAAACTTATGCTACTAGACAAGCAATTCTACTAGTAGACCCATTAGTGGAGTTCCCAGCTCCATGCACATCTTTTAGACAAAATATCCCAGTAAATATTATTGTATTTGGTCAGTTTCGTCTGGATATGACCATGAACATGACTCATTGGACAAATCTTTATATCCCGCTATACATTTAAATGCAGCTGATATGCTAGCAACATGGAAATCACTTTAATACCATACCTTAAAATTGACGGATTTGCATACAATGCTATGATTCCAAATTAGATTTCCATATTTTGCCAAAAGCCTAGTGAGCACTAAAGTAAAAGTGGATTTTTGCCTGGTTCAGTGAAATCTGACGTTTTGATGCATCAAAAAGGTACTGATCCATCTATATAAGCATTTTAACTTTTAGTCATATATAAAAGATGTTGACATGTCAGAATTCAGGACAATGAAACATAAACATGACATAATGTAGTTCGGCAGCAGAGAAGAACAAGAATTACTTGCACGGTAAGGATTCAGCGTCCTCAGCTGAATTGATTGATAAGACTTAAGGTTGCAATACATGTGAACTACAGTAACACCAGCAAATGAAATAAGAGCTAATGGTACTGATGAGCCAATTTGGTTAGCTAACGCTATGCCAAGCATTATGCCAAGAAACTTGCTAACCATTCCCTGAGCTTCACCCTTTGCAATGACCTGCGACATAACCCATTCATTTCAGTCACTCAAGTGCAAATACAGAGTGAGGCAAAGAAGTATTGACTAATTTTAAATATCCTTAGTGGTAAAGGTCATACGTGCAGTTCCTCTTAGGAGTGCAGCAACTAGAAAAATACTACCCCCTCCGATCCATATAAGTGTTGCTGATTTAGTATAACTTTGTACTAAATAAGAAACACTTAATATAGATCGGTGGGAGTGCTATACAGCTATACTGATGTCACTGTGAAGTGGGGTTGATACCTCTTAACAGCCAAACTGGTAGGAGCTCGGGTCCTGCCGTGTCTAGGACGTAGATTGTAGGGGAAGGAGGGAGGTTGTCGTGGTCGGAGGAGAGGTCGGCGGCGGCAGGGAGCCGTGGCGGCGGCCAAAGGCGGCGCGGCGGCTAGGGTTTGGAGAAGACCGACTCCTTTGGGAGTCGGCAATAATTATTCTGATTATTGCCTGTCTCTTCACGTACGATTACATCTAGTATTTATAAGCTGAAAATAAATAAACTAAATGGGCTAAGCCCCTAATTGGGCCCATGGTTGGGCCCCCTCCTGGAATATGTGAGGCCGGTCATAACATCTCTCCCCGCCTGCGCAAACAGCTCGTCCTCGAGCTGGTAGTCTGGATAGTGGAGGGAGAAGTCATCGCGCTGCTCCCACGTGGCCTCCTCCTCGGGCAGTCCCTCCCACTGAACCAGCAAGTACCAAACACCGCGACGTAGCTGAGCCCGCAACACCTTTGCAGGACTCGGAAGAAGACGGCCATCCGCAGCAGGAGGAAGTGCTGGTGTCGCAGCAGGAGGATCTCCGCGGTAAGGCTTCAACAGCCCCACATGGAAGACATCGTGGATGCGGGACCCGGCCGGAAGCTGAAGACGATACGCGAGCGTCCCCACGCGCTCCAAGATGACGAAGGGCCCAGCGTAGCGGGGGCCCAGCTTGCGCTTCGCGCGCGGGTCCAGGGACTGTGTGGAACGATGCAGGAGACGCAGCCACACCCAATCACCGACCGCATACTCCACCTCGCGATGATGTCCATCGTAGTAGTGCTTGGCCAATCGCCGGCCTGCACGAGGCGTTGCCGCACCTCGGCCAAAACCTCATCGCGGGTGCGGATGAGCTCGCCCGCTATCTCCGTCCGGGCGGTCGCCAAATCCACCGGTAGAATGGGCGGCGCTGGACGGCCGTAGACCACCTCGAATGGCGTGGCGCGCAGGGCTGAGTGGTAGGAGGTGTTGTAGCAGTACTCCGCCCAGGACAGCCAGTCCACCCACGCGCGCGGACGGTCCCCGGTGACGCAGCGCAGGTACATGGCGATGACCTTGTTGACCACCTCTGACTGGCCGTCTGTCTGAGGGTGGAAGGCGGTGCTAAACCGAAGTTTCACCCCTGCCAACCGAAAGAGGTCGCGCCACACATGCCCTGTGAATACCGGGTCACGATCACTGACAATCGACGCTGGAAATCCGTGGAGGCGGACGATGCCGTCGAAGAAGGCACGAGCCACGGACGCTGCAGTGTAAGGGTGGCCAAGCGCAATGAAGTGGGCATACTTGGAGAAACGGTCAACCACCGTGAGAATCACCGACTTGCCGCCCACCTTGGGAAGACCCTCAATGAAGTCCATGGAAATATCGGACCAAACCTGGGAAGGCACCTCCAGTGGCTGCAACATCCCAGCCGGCCGCAGTGGTCTCGATCTTGTTGCGGCGACACGTCACACAAGAACGCACCCAATCCCGGACCAAGGTACGATCACCGGGGATATAAAAGTCGGCGCGGAGACGATGGAGGGTCTTCGAATGCCCTCGTGGCTGCAGAATGGGCCATCAACAGCACCGATGGCGGAGGTCATCGTGGTCCGGCACGAATATGCGGCGCCCATGCACAAGCGGGCCGTGCGCCACGCGCCATGGCGCGGCCAACTCGCCCGTCTCCAAGCTGCGCCGCCGCAGAGCCGGGCGTCAGCCGCCACCTCAGTTGCCTGGCGAATGGCGTCGAAGAGGGCGAAGGAGGGTCCCGAGCGGAGGCACATCACCGCCCTTCGGAACGCCGTCCCCTCATCCCGGTCCGCGTCGCGCCGGACAGGGCATCCGCCACCGTGTTGAGGCGGCCAGGCCTGTACTCGACGGTGAAGTCGAAGCCGAAGAGCTTCGATCCACCGATGTTGCGGCACCGTCGATAGCCGCCGGTCCAATAGGAACTTGAGGCCGTAATGATCCGTGCGAATCCGAACGACCGCCCCCAAAGATATGGACGCCGGTGGCGCACAGCACTGTACCAAACCGATGAGCTCACTGCTCGTAAGCGGCGAGCTTGAGATGGCGCGCGAGCGAAGGGCGGCTGAAATAGGCGAGGGCCCATCGCCCTGGTGTAGCACGGCGCCAAACCCCACCGGAGGCGTCGCGATCCGGGACGAAGGGGCGGGTGAAGTCCGACATCGTAGAACGGGGCCCGTCGTGAGGGCCCCTTCGTGGCCTCGAATGCCGCAGAGCCTCGTCGTCCCAAGCGGCCGTCACGACGTAGCAGCGCGTGAGCGGTGCCGCGATGAGGCCGTAGTCCCGGATAAACTTCCCGGTAGTAGCCGGCGAGGCCCGAAAGCCGCGCAAGGCGCGCGGCGAGTGCGGTGCCGGCCGGGCCGCGACGGCGGCCACCTTGTCCGCATCCATGGCCACCCCTCGGCAGAGATGACGTGACCGAGGTAGGCGACCGATGACGTCCCGAACGAGCACTTCGAGCGCTTAAGGTGAAGATGGTGCGCTCGAAGCTCGTTGAAGACGATGGCGATATCTTGCAGTGCTCCGCCCAAGAGGTGCTGTAGATGAGGATGTCATCAAAAAAAACAAGCACAAACCGGCGTAAGTAAGGGCGAAGGACATCGTTCATGAGAGCACGGAACGTCGCGGGGCGTTGGTGAGGCCGAAAGGCATCACCAAGAACTCGAAGTGGCCGTGGTGAGTCCGGAACGCCGTCTGGGCGATATCCTCCGGTGCATGCGCACTTGATGGTAGCCCGACCGCAAGTCGAGCTTGGTGAAGAAGCGCGCCCGTGGAGCTCGTCGAAGAGCTCGTCCACCACCGGAATTGGGAACTTATCCTTCAGCGTCGCCGCGTTGAGGGCGCGGTAGTCGATGCGAAGCGCCACGTACCGTCCGACTTGCGGACGAGAAGGACCGGCGCCGAGAATGGTGACGTGGAGATCCGAATGATACCGGCGGCTAGCATGAGTGCGCATCGCCGCTCCAACTCATCCTTCGCGGTGAGGGTAGCGATAGGGCGCGCATGACCGGCGCCGTGTCCGGGAGGAGGTGGATACGATGATCGTACACCCGGACCGGCGGTAGCCCTGCGGCTCGTCGAAGAGATCGCCATGCTGCTGCAGAGGTGTGTCAAGAGGGGATGCTCGGCCTCGGAGTCGGTCGTGGCGAGCCGAAGGCTGCGGGGCCGGAGCGGTGCCCCCAATACCCTCCCACCGGACGCGGCGGCCCCGGCGCCGAAGGTCATCGTGAGGGTGTCGAAGTCCCATAGGATGGGGCCGAGGGTCCGGAGGAAGTCGACGCCGAGGATGAAGTCGAAGCAGCCCAAGTCGATGCCGGCGCATGTGATGGTGAAGTGCTCGTCGCCGATGGTGAGAGGAACGTCTTTGCGCCAGCCATGGCACCGCAGCGGTCACCGTTGGCCACCGTGACGCGGAGATGAGCACCGCCCGATGGCCGGAGGGCTAAGCGGCGCATGGTAGTCGCCGGCAGAAGTTATGCGTGGAGCCCGTATCCAAGAGAGCCACTGTGTTCTCGCCGCGGATTGTCACCGGCGAGAGCATAGTGCGCTCGTGGCGGATACCCGCCGGGCGTGGAGCGAGACCACGAAGGCGGTGGCGGCGCGGTCGTGGTGGCGAGCTCGGGCGGCGCCGGTGGCTCGCGAGTGTGTCCGCTCGAAGTCGTCGACCGTCTCCAAGTAGAAGAGGCGGGGGCGGATGTGGCCGGGTGCATAGGGCTCGTCGCGATTGAAGCACAGCCGAGGCGGCGGCGCTCGAGCTGCTCGGCGGGGTGAGCCTCCCGAACGTCCGTGTCGCGGCCGGGCGAGGCCGGTGGCGCGGTCGGATTCGGCCGGTCGGCCGTGCGGCCGGTGGCGGTGGTCGAGCGGCCGGCGGCCTCCGCGGCTCGGTGGGCCGAGCGGCATTGCACGGGCGCGACGCTCGTAGGCGCGGCGTAGTGCATCGCCGTGCGGAGGTCTGGGGAGCACAAGCTCCACATCCACCCGGATATGGTCCGGCGGTCCACCGATGAAGAGCTCCGCGCGTTGCTGGCCCGTCACGCCCGGCGTGGCAAGCGAGAGCCCGGAAGCGCTCCGCGAAGTCCCGGACCGTGGTCGTGAAGGGCGATCGCCCAAGCTCCGCCAACCGGCTCCCGCGAATTGGCGGCCCAAAGCGGAGAAGACAGAGCTCCGGAAGCGGTCCCATGGGGCATGCCGCCTCGTCCGCTCGAGGAATAGTACCACGTTTGTGCGGCGCCCCGGAGGTGGTACGAGGCCGGCCAAGTGCGGTCGGAGGCGAGGGTGCGCCGTCCCCGGAAGAACCGCTCGCACCGGTTGAGCCGATTGAGGGTCCTCCGAGCCGTCGAAGGTGGCGAAGTCGAGCTTGGCGAAGCGGGCGGTGTTGGGCAGCGACGCCCTGGGCGTATGGCGCGACGCGGTCGGGCGGAGGATTCCACGTGTCCTGCGGCTGCGGCGTCCGGGAGGGTGGGCCTCGGCGGATCCCCGGCCACGTAGTAGACCGGCGCGGCGACGACGACGCGTTGATCCACGCCGGCAGCGGTGATGGCGACGGGGAAGCGCACCCGCCGGATAGGGACGCCGCTCGCGGAGGTGGGGGCCGGCCCGGTGGTTATGGGTGGCGGCCACGCCGGCGAGCAGGGCCGGTGGCGGGCGGCGGCATCGTCGCGCCGGGGAGCGCGGGCAGCCAGGTGCGGACGCCGCGGTGATGGCGGCGGCGGTCGCATCGGCGCTGCGGCCCCCGGAACTGATCGTGCACAGCCCGGATCCCCTCTGGACGGTGGACGAGGTCATGATGACCCCGCTCATCTGCTCGGGAGTGTAGACGGCGGGGGTCGATGGCGGGGCGGACGGCGACGTGATGGCGGCGACGGAGGTGGTGGCGGTCGTGGAAGCGGGCAGCGAGCCGGCCGGCGAAGTAGACGCTGGCGGTGGCGACGACATGATCGAACAAGAGCTATCTGATACCAAGTTGGTAGGAGCTCGGGTCCTGCCGTGTCTAGGACGTAGATTGTAGGGGAAGGAGGGAGGTTGTCGTGGTCGGAGGAGAGGTCGGCGGCGGCAGGGAGCCGTGGCGGCGGCCAAAGGCGGCGCGGCGGCTAGGGTTTGGAGAAGACCGACTCCTTTGGGAGTCGGCAATAATTATTCTGATTATTGCCTGTCTCTTCACGTACGATTACATCTAGTATTTATAAGCTGAAAATAAATAAACTAAATGGGCTAAGCCCCTAATTGGGCCCATGGTTGGGCCCCCTCCTGGAATATGTGAGGCCGGTCATAACACAAACAGTCAGAAATATGTGTGTGTACACCGTACAATATGGCCTCGATGACAAATATAAGAGGTAAGCAAGATCTCAGATAGGTTTGTAGGTAAATATTTCTTGTATGATTGAGAGTAACATCTTCTACTAAAAATTTAGATGCATACATGAAGTGAACAAAAATATTAACGTATCATCATAGGTGTTAGTTAGTTGCGAGGGTAAAAACTAAATATCATAGACCAGGACTTGCATGGCTTGAAGCTACTAGACTAGGGGGAAAAAGCCATAGACGAGGGATAAGACTCTTGGGGAGAGGTAAACTATTTTTTTATTCTTTCTTCATCTCTCATAAGTTACAGTGTGAAGGCTTCCACTGGCATGACTTCACTTGTCCCTATGACACAAATTCTTTATCTCATATCCAATCTAGACAAAGTAAACAACCAACTTGAGATGATATCGTTAATCTAACTCAAATTCTGAAAGATACTTTTCTAGTCAACATAATAGATCAAAAGTGAAGCAAAAAAGAGATAAGAGCATCCCGTGCTACAGTAACTGTATGAGGGACAATGCCCATGACACTGTGAGGCATCAGCTAAAATACGATAATCTCATGTTCTGGAGACTGAAAATAAATGTTCAGCAAAATTTGTTCAGAAATAGGGATAGATAGTTCACCTCAGCAAAGTTTCTCTGGACAGCAAAACCAGCATAGAAACAACTTCTTGTGGCAGACTGCACATAGAAATAGTAGAAGCTGTTTATCAAAGGAGAACTTATAGAACTAAACTAATAGCCTAAAGTCATTAAGAACTAATGCATACAGTGTCTAGCTAGTATGTTATATCAAGTTTGAGAACAGATATAAATTGGAACAGTAGTATATAACGCTTATATATTGCACTCAATTTGACTGGACAGATAAATGCTCCATGAATATACATCACCACAATCCAAACATTTCATAGGCAATTAGGCACTATTATAAACAGAACATAACTGTTCGGAACGCTAAGTTTAAGACAGATATGAATAGGAACAGTAAAGTACTTATTTCACCGAATTTGACACACATGGGCAATTCGACTGTGCATTTGATATAAGATATATTTAAGCAGTCTTGATTGTTTAGCGGGAACTAATAATAAGTATTATTTTTGAATTGGCAGAAAATGTTTGTTCAAAGCATGTGAAGTATTTCATCATGTGTGCATACAAGACCTGAAGGGATATTTGCGTAGTCTTAATATGTCATATAAATTGCAAAATCCATTGAGTCAGATGAACAGTTATGCACACTGGATCCAGATTGAATTGTACGAAGAAAATAGGAGGCATGCACAGGTTAGGAGCATCGTAATTCTGATGATCCAATACTCATACTACTAAGAGAAGTAACAGCCCTGACCTGTATGAGAGCAGCTGCTGATCGGCCAGCTCCAGCGGCTGCACCAATGGGAACAAACAGGTGAGGAAAAACCGGCGTCAAAATCTCCAGCCCATAGGCTGCGTTCTCCAGAAGATCTGCAAACAGCCGCCATCCCTTCGGGTTAACATCGAAATGCCGCCCAAATTTCGACAACAGTATCTTGCTCAAGTAGCCTAGCCCATCTTTCAGCACCCAATTCACCGCGGCGGCAGTCGGTATCGCCCCTTTCCCCAAACCGACTGCATACAGCAACGCCTGCGGAAACGCAGTTCGCCCGATAGAAATGCTACATTATAGTACCTGGCAGACTGAGAATTTGAGCATAGCTAACGCAGGCAATTACGGTTACCTGCGTGGAGAGCACACCGCTGATCTGGCTGGCAACGCCTTGCACGCCGCGCCACAGCGAGTACTGCATGTAGTCGCTGCTCACGCTGTGCGGGTACCCATCAGGCAGCAGCAATTGAAGAGCGAAATCGGTGCACCGCCGCCATGACCGTTCGAGTTGCCTCTGCAGGGCGGTCAGTTCGCCGTGGCCAGCCCCCACCTTTTCCGTCCCCTCTTCTTGCTTCCGCTTATCGTCGCCCGCGACGAGGTATGAGGTCCCGGTCGGGTTCGGGACGAGCAGCGTACGCGCGCTGCCCCTCACCTCCCAGACGCTCCCGCCGGTTGCTCCGATCGCATCGGCGAGGGCGGATGGGATGGAAGCGAAGGCGTCGGACTGGAGGAGCAGGAACAGGAGGAAGAACTCCGGGTGGAGGGACTGGAGCCACCGCCGCCACCCGTCGCCGGGGTCGTCCGGCGGGTCTCCCCTCCCCCCTTGCCACCACCCCCTTCCTCCTCCTCCATCACCCCCACCCCCACCGCTGCAACTGCCATCACCGAATCCGCCGGACCGGGAGGTTGCGAGTGGCGGAAGGCAGAGCTTGGCGGCGAGGCGCGGGAGGGTGCGAGCGGTGGTGGGGCGAGAGTAGGGCGGGACGGGGGCGCCGATGCGACGGAGCGGGGGCGGGGAGAGAGGGGAAGGGAGGAGGAGGACGAGAGACTGCGACGAGGACATCGAGGAGGGATGGTTGGGAGGTGAGCGGCGGAGTTTGGGGCGGCGGGGCGGAGGTGTCTAGTGGGGAGGCGGCCGGCGCCGGCGCCGGCGGCTTGGAATTTTCAAGCAGACCAGGTTTAGCTGCAGCGGTCAGCCAACAGAGGAATCGAATTGGGCTGGACTACGAAGGCCATAAAGGCCGAAGTATTAAGCAGTTTATGACCCCGTTTCTTTTGGCCTAATCTTAGATTAATTTTTTCTAGGGGAAACCTACCGGTGGGGGCCTCCTATACACCGACCGGGTCGGAGCGGCGATTCCTATACATCGCTCATTGCGGGAGCGAACGGGCGGTCCGCATACCCCCCGCTCCTTCACGCGCCTTATGGGCCTGGCCCGTTAACTTCTTTTGAGCCTACCTGTACGATTTTTTTCTTTGATTTCCGGTTTTTGCTGGGCTTTTCCATGTTTTTTCGGTTTCTGGTTTGTTTCTTTTTGGTTTTTGCTGGTTTTGTTGATTTCTAAATTTGTTCAGATTTGTTTTTTGTTCATACTTATAAATTTGTTTAAATTCGAAATTTGTTCAAATTTAATTTTTGTTCAAATTCAAAGTTTGTTCAAATTCAAAATTTGTTCAAATTTGAAATTTGTTCAAATCCGAAATTTGTTCAGATCCGAATTTTGTTCGGTATTTAAATTCATTGTTTTCAAATTGTTCCGTTTTGAATTTGTTCGATTTTGAATTTTGTTCAAATTTTCGAGGTTATTGGTCGATTGCATGACAGCCATGTTCGTACATGGGCCTGGCCCATCAGCCAGCGCTCGAAGCGGCGCTAGCGCCCCGTGCCGCTTAAAGCGCTGTATAGGCGCTCCCGGTCGGAGCGGACGTGGTGCCGCACACCCCCCGACCCGGCGGTTGTCTAGTGGGCCGGCCCATCAGGTAAGGTCGTTTCTATTTTCCTTATTCTATTTTTTTTCTTTTCTGTTTACATATTTTCGTTTTTTAAAAAGAAGAATTTTTTTAATCCGTTTTTAAATCTGGAAGTTTAATTTTTTGTCTTTTTTAATATAATTTTTTCAAAAAAAATAATTTTTTAGAATATCTTTTTTTCAAAATTTGAATATTTTTTCGAGTTGAACATTTTTAAAATTTGAACATTTTTTAGAATGAACATTTTTTCAAAAATTCGATTTTCCCAAAATTTGAACATTTTTCGAAAATGAACATATTTTAAATTTGAACATTTTTCGATTATGAACATTTTTCGGATACGAACAATTTTTAGCTTTGAACATTTTCGTTTTGAACACTTTTCAAATTTGAACATTTTTCGAATTTAAACTATTTTCAAATTTGAACTTTTTGGTTTTGAACAGAAATAAAAGGGATTATGTTGGGATTTCTATTTTCGTGCCCTCGGGTCCTTAGTTGTACTCAGTTTTCCCCAGCCCCTTAGTTTTTCCTCGGTTTTCCCCAAGCCTTTGTCTGAAACCCGCAGAAGGAGCTCAGACGGAAGGAATCCGTTTATTTGAAAGTTCCGTGCTGACGTGTGGGGACGCGTCGTCTGTGGGGCCGCATCGTGTGGGGTTGCTAGGAAGGGACCGCGTGGGATAGCACGAGACCATGTTTGGTTGTACGTGAGAGCTGGGTTTTGTCTCTCTTGGCCCAAATTGACATTTTTAAGAGCACATTTTCCCCTCTTTCTCTCTCTGTCATTTTCACCAAATTAGTATCAAATCTAGAGAAGCTTCTATTTCTGTCTTTCTTCAATTATTTATGCCTTTTGGCCCTCGTTTTTTGCCCAATATGGCAGCAAATCTAGTAGCAAATCTAGAAGCTAGTATATGATAAATTCACAGCAGCATAATCAGAAAACTAAGTATAATACATAAACTGCATACAGCAGCCAAAAGAAGCCAATAACATTGTTAATGTTCACGACAAACTAAGCTGAAAAAATACAAGACGCACGCAATGTATGGCCAACAAGAAGATTAGGATATCCCAGGATGAATGAATTTGTTCTTCATTCCTCATATATTTCTTCGTCGCTCCATTCGTGCATTATCCCAAGGAAATATTCATTGAACTCCTTCCGTCTGCAGTGTGCGGACAATACATCCTCCAAACGGTATGGCCTGTGTTCATTTCTCAGACCGTAGTTTCCTATGCTATCCACATATTGTGTCCACTCATCCCAGGACTTTGTATCATGAAAGTACTCTCTGATATAACCCAAATCCGCGTAGTAGATGCATCCAGGTCGAAGTGTCGGGTGCACTCTGTTGTCGACGGAGATACACCGGATATAATGCACGAAGAAGGCATGAATATTACTGACCGGATGGAGAGAGCGGCTCTGAGTGTCCACACGGTACACCAATGGCATGTTGTGCATCAACACAAGCAGCAGATCACCATCCGACTTCACAAGGTAGAACTTGTCATTTCCAAGTTCTGGAAATGAAATTAGTGTCTCCATCTTGACAGTGCTCGCGCGCTGCTGCAACTGTACATTGGTGCACACTATTCTTCCGGACTCAAAATTGTCCACAGCTATTGCATACAGTTCACCATTGAACGGGGTAATGCAACGCAGACTATGGTTCTTGATCGAAAATCTTCCTTCTCCCCAATCTTCAGATATATCCTTAGTTGGAGTGCTCTCATCGACCCAACCAAGTTCCTCCGGGTAATGTCCGCAAACGAATACCATAGTCGGGGAGTTGATTACAGCGACTGAATCCAGAAAAATAGATGGCATCTGCGCCTCAAACATAGTGTTCGATGTCTTTGTGAGTGGGTTCAGAAGTCGTATCTTGTGCGGCGGGTTCTTCTGGGCAAGCACGACGACGCCACGGCAAAAGCCGACGAAGTAGTATCTAAAATATATTGATGAAGATAACATTCAGCACTAAGATTGAAAATAAGAATAGATTAACCCTATAGATATGGAAGAATTTGAACCTTGCACGAACTTCAGATAGATCTATGGTGACGTAGCGGGATGTGCCGAGTTGGATTAAGGTGAACACAGCGGCGCGTGGAAGGGCGTGGTCTACCATGATCCATTCGTGCAGGTGCACGTCGGGCTCAGGTAAACCTGAGCGCCAATTTCTACAGACTTGCCTCATAGCAGAGTAGGTGTCCACGTACTCCTCATTCGCCAGTAAGCATTCGCCGATCTTGTGAAGTGGTCCGTCAGCCATGAGAGAGGCCCAGTTCACGGAGGCGCCGCGCTTGGATGCGCCGCCCTCGGAGGCGACGGGTGATACGTCCCAAACGTATCTATAATTTCTTATGTTCCATGCTACTTTTATGATGATACTCACATGTTTTATACACATTATATGTCATATTTATGCATTTTCCGGCACTAACCTATTGACGAGATGCCGAAGAGCCAGTTGTTGTTTTCTGCTGTCTTTTTGGTTTCAGAAATCCTAGTAAGGAAATATTCTCGGAATTGGACGAAATCAACGCCCAGGGTCCTATTTTCACACGAAGCTTCCAGAAGACCGAAGAGGATAAGAAGTGGGGCCACGAGGCGGCCACACACTAGGGCGGCGCGGCCTGGGCCTTGGCCGCGCCGGCCTGTTGTGTGGGCCCCTCGTGTGGCCCCCTGACCTGCCCTTCCGCCTACTTAAAGTCTTCGTCGCGAAACCCCCAGGACCGAGAGCCACGATACGGAAAACCTTCCAGAGACGCCACCGCCGCCAATCCCATCTCGGGGGATTCAGGAGATCGCCTCCGGCACCCTACCGGAGAGGGGAATCATCTCCCGGAGGTCTCTTCATCGCCATGATCGCCTCCGGATCGATGTGTGAGTAGTTCACCCCTGGACTATGGGTCCATAGCAGTAGCTAGATGGTCGTATTCTCCTCATTGTGCTATCACGTTCGATCTTGTGAGCTGCCTATCATGATCAAGATCGTCTATTTGTAATGCTACATGTTGTGTTTGTTGGGATCCGATGAATATTGAATACTATGTCAAGTTGATTATCAATCTATCATATATGAGTTGTTTATGTTCTTGCATGCTCTCCGTTGCTAGTAGAGGCTCTGGCCAAGTTGATACTTGTGACTCCAAGAAGGAGTATTTATGCTCGATAGTGGGTTCATGCCTCCATTAAATCTGGGACGGTGACAGAAAGTTCTAAGGTTGTGGATGTGCTGTTGCCACTAGGGATAAAACATCGATGCTTTGTCTAAGGATATTTGTGTTGATTACATTACGCACCATACTTAATGCAATTGTCTGTTGCTTGCAACTTAATACCGGAAGGGGTTCGGATGATAACCTGAAAGTGGACTTTTTAGGCATAGATGCATGCTGGATGGCGGTCTATGTACTTTGTCGTAATGCCCTGATTAAATCTCATAGTACTCATCATGATATTTTTATGTGCATTGTTATGCCTTATTTATTTGCCAATTGCCCAACTGTAATTCGTTCACCCAACATGCTAATTATCTTATGGGAGAGACACCGCTAGTGAACTGTGGACCCCGGTCCTATCCTTTACATCTGAAATACAATCTACTGCAATACTTGTTCTTTACTGTTCTTCGCAAACAATCATCTTCCACACAATACGGTTAATCCTTTGTTCACAGCAAGCCGGTGAGATTGACAACCTCACTGTTACGTTGGGGCAAAGTACTTTGGTTGTGTTGTGCAGGTTCCACGTTGGCGCCGGAATCCCTGGTGTTGCGCCGCACTACACTTCGCCGCCATCAACCTTCAACGTGCTTTTTGGCTCCTCCTGGTTCAATAAACCTTGGTTTCTTTCTGAGGGAAAACTTGCTACTGTCTGCATCACACCTTCCTCGTGGGGTTCCCAACGGACGTGTGTTAATTGCACGCATCAAGCTCTTTTTCTGGCGCCGTTGCCGGGGAACTGAAGAAAAGTTACACCACAGAGATTTTCAACTCCCACGACAACAGCTCTTTTTCTGGCGCCGTTGCCGGGGAGATCAAGACACGCTGCAAGGGGAGTCTCCACTTCCAATCTCTTTACTTTGTTTTTGTCTTGCTTTATTTTATTTACTACTTTGTTTGCTGCACTAAAACAAAACACAAAAAAATTAGTTGCTAGCTTTACTTTATTTACTGTCTTGTTCTCTATATCAAAAACACAAAAAATTAGTTACTTGCATTTACTTTATCTAGTTTGTTTTATTTACTACTGCTAAAATGAGTAATCCTGAAGTTGAAGTTCGTTCGTTTAAACAACAAGGTGGAGAAAGTTTTAAAGATGCTTGGTATAGAATTAGTGATGCTCATCATAGGTGCACTAAGAAACACTCCACTATTATCCTACTTAGGAACTTTTATGTTGGTATATCTAGCTGGAATAGGTATGTTCTTGATACTCTTTCGGGGGGTAATTTCCTAGGTACTCCTGCTTTAGAAGCTAGTTGCATCATTGAGAGTCTAGTTGGAATACCACCTGTTAATGAAACTAAAATTGAAATCTCTCTTGAGGATGTCATGAAAAAGTTGGAAGCCATAGAGAAAAATCTCCCAAGTGTTGAGACTAAACTGGGGGTATTACTTGATAATACTGATAAACTTGATAAATCCCTAGGAGGAATTAATGAAAGAATTGCTACTTTAGAAACTCGTGCTATCCATGATAATCAAACCCATAGAATTGGTAAACTTGAAGAAGCTATGGGAACATTGGGTTCAACTTTTTCTTCTCTTAAATTTAAGGAGAAAGCTTATGTGGGCAAGGAGCAAAAATTCATGTATGTCTCTAAGGTGCCTAAGCCAAAGAATTGTTATAAGCCTAAAATTGATAAAACCCTTAGTACCACTATGGGAAATTTAGATAATGGAGCATCTAAGGTACCCTCTGCAACAAGTCTAGTTTGTGAGAATTTTTTTGATGTTGATGCTTCGTCTCTTGATGTTACTTGATTCACACTTTCTGCGCCTAGCTGAAAGGCGTTAAAGAAAAGCGCTTATGGGAGACAACCCATGATTTTACTTCAGTACTTTTGTTTTATATTTGAGTCTTGGAAGTTGTTACTACTGTAGCAACCTCTCCTTATCTTTATTTTATTGCATTGTTGTGCCAAGTAAAGTCTTTGATAGTAAAGTCAATACTAGATTTGGATTACTGCGCAGAAACAGATTTCTTGCTGTCACTAATCTGGGCAGGGTTCTCTGTAGGTAACTCAGAAAAATCTGCAAATTTACATGCGTGATCCTCAGATATGTACGCAACTTTCATTCAATTTGAGAATTTTCATCTGAGCAAGTATAGTGCCCCTGGAAAATTTGTCTTTACGGACTGTTCTGTTTTGACAGATTCTGCCTTTTATTTCGCATTGCCTGTTTTGCTATGTTTGATGGATTTCTTTGTTCCATTAACTTTCAGTAGCTTTGTGCAATGTCCAGAAGTGTTAGGAATGATTATGTCACCTCTGAATATATGAATTTTCAATTATGCACTAACCCTCTAATGAGTTTGTTTCGAGTTTGGTGTGGAGGAAGTTTTCAAGGGTCAAGAGAGGAGGATGATACAATATGATCAAGAATAGTGAAAAGTCTAAGTTTGGGGATGCCCCCGTGGTTCATCCCTGCATATTTCAAGAATACTCAAGCGTCTAAGCTTGGGGATGCCCAAGGCATCCCCTTCTTCATCGACAACATTATCAGGTTCCTCTAGTGAAACTATATTTTTATTCCGTCACATCTTATGTGCTTTGCTTGGAGCGTCTGTTTTTTTATTTTGTTTTGTTTGAATAAGATCGGATCCTAGCATTCTTTGTTTGGGAGAGAGACACGCTCCGCTGTTTCGTATGAACACATGTGTTCTTAGCTTTATCTTTAATGTTCATTGCGAAGGTTGAACTACTTCATTCATTGATATATGGTTGGAAACGGAAAATGCCGCATGTGGTAAATGGTATAATGTCTTGAATAATGTGATACTTGGCGATTGTTGTGCTCATATAGATCATGTTTAAGCTCTTGCATCATGTACCTTGCACCTATTAATGAATAACTACATAGAGCTTGTTAAAATTTGGTTTGCATGATTAGTCTCTCTAAGTCTAGATATTTTCTGGTTGAGGTGTTTGAACAATAAGGAGACGATGTAAAGTCTTATAATGCTTACAATATGTTTATATGTGAGTCTTGCTGCACCATTTCATACTTGAGTTTGCTTCAAACAACCTTGCTAGCCTAGCCTTGTATTGAGAGGAATTCTTCTCGTGCATCCAAATCCTTGAGCCAGATACTATGCCATTTGTGTCCACCATACCTACCTACCACATGGTATTTCTCCGCCATTCCAAAGTACATTACTTGAGTGCTACCTTTAAAACTTCCATTCTTTGCCTTTACAATATATAGCTCATGGGACAAATAGCCTTAAAAACTATTGTGGTGAAGAATATGTACTTATGTGTCTTATTTCTTAATATGTTGCTTGTTGAGCGGTAACCATGTTTCTGGGGACGCCATCAACTTTTACCTTTGTTGAATATCATGTGAGTTGCTATGCATGTTCGTCTTGTCTGAAGTAACGGCGATTTTCATGATCAAATGGTTTGAGTATGCATACTGTTAGAGAAGAACATTGGGCCGCTAACTAAAGCCATGATTCATGGTGGAAGTTTCAGTTTGGACATAAAACCTCAATCTCTTATGAGAATAGTATCTGTTGTTGAATGCTTAAGCATTAAAAGAGGAGTCCATTATCTGTTGTCTATGTTGTCCCGGTATGGATGTCTAAGTTGAGAATAATCAAAAGCGAGAAATCCAATGCGAGCTTTCTCCTTAGACCTTTGTACAGGAGGCATAGAGGTACCCCTTTGTGACACTTGGTTGAAACATATGCTATGCAATGATAATCCGTGTTAATCCAAGCTAATTAGGACAAGGTACGGGCACTATTAGTATTCTATGCATGAGGCTTGCAACTTATAGGATGTCTTATACATAACACATATGATTTATTACTACCGTTGACAAAATTGCTTCTATGTTTTCAAAATAAAATCTCTAGCACAAAAATAGTAATCCATGCTTCCCTCTGCGAAGGGCCTATCTTCTACTTTATTGTTGAGTCAGTTTACCTATTCTTTCTATCTTAGAAGCAAACACTTGTGTAAACTGTGTGCATTGATTCTTACATGTTTACCTATTGCACTTGTTATATTACTTTGTGTTGACAATTATCCATGAGATAAATATGTTGAAGTTGAAAGCAACCGTTGAAACTTATATCTTCCTTTGTGTTGCTTCAATGCCTTTACTTTGAATTTATTGCTTTATGAGTAACTCTTATGCAAGTCTTATTGATGCTTGTCTTGAAAGTATTATTCATGAA
This sequence comes from Lolium perenne, assembly GCF_019359855.2. NCBI lineage: Eukaryota > Viridiplantae > Streptophyta > Magnoliopsida > Poales > Poaceae > Lolium > Lolium perenne. Next base: position 738,136 of record NW_027248986.1, read on the forward strand.
AAGTCTTTGCTATATGATTCATTTGTTTACTCATTATCTTCATCATTGCTTCGAATCGCTGCATTCATCTCATATGCTTACAATAGTATGATCAAGATTATGATAGCATGTCACTTCAGAAATTATCTTTGTTATCGTTTACCTACTCGAGGGCGAGTAGGAACTAAGCTTGGGGATGCTTGATACGTCCCAAACGTATCTATAATTTCTTATGTTCCATGCTACTTTTATGATAATACTCACATGTTTTATACACATTATATGTCATATTTATGCATTTTCCGGCACTAACCTACTGACGAGATGCCGAAGAGCCAGTCGCTGTTTTCTGTTGTTTTTGGTTTCAGAAATCCTAGTAAGGAAATATTCTCGGAATTGGACGAAATCAACGCCCAGGGTCCTATTTTCACACGAATCTTCCAGAAGACCGAAGAGGATAAGAAGTGGGGCCACGAGGCGGCCACACACTAGGGCAGCGCGGCCTGGGCCTTGGCCGCGCCGGCCTGTTGTGTGGGGCCCTCGTGTGGCCCCCTGACCTGCCCTTCCACCTACTTAAAGTCTTCGTCGCGAAACCCCCAGGACCGAGAGCCACGATACGGAAAGCCTTCCATAGACGCCGCCGCCGCCAATCCCATCTCGGGGGATTCAGGAGATCGCCTCCGGCACCCTGCCGGAGAGGGGAATCATCTCCCGGAGGTCTCTTCATCGCCATGATCGCCTCCGGATCGATGTGTGAGTAGTTCACCCCTGGACTATGGGTCCATAGCAGTAGCTAGATGGTCGTCTTCTCCTCATTGTGCTATCACGTTCGATCTTGTGAGCTGCCTATCATGATCAAGATCGTCTATTTGTAATGCTACATGTTGTGTTTGTTGGGATCCGATGAATATTGAATACTATGTCAAGTTCATTATCAATCTATCATATATGAGTTGTTTATGTTCTTGCATGCTCTCCGTTGCTAGTAGAGGCTCTGGCCAAGTTGATACTTGTGACTCCAAGAGGGAGTATTTATGCTCGATAGTGGGTTCATGCCTCCATTTAATCTGGGACTGATGAGAAAGTTCTAAGGTTGTGGATGTGCTGTTGCCACTAGGGATAAAACATCGATGCTTTGTCTAAGGATATTTGTGTTGATTACATTACGCACCATACTTAATGCAATTGTCTGTTGCTTGCAACTTAATAACGGAAGGGGTTCGGATGATAACCTGAAAGTGGACTTTTTAGGCATAGATGCATGCTGGATGGCGGTCTATGTACTTTGTCGTAATGCCCTGATTAAATCTCATAGTACTCATCATGATATTTGTATGTGCATTGTTATGCCTTATTTATTTGTCAATTGCTCAACTGTAATTCGTTCACCCAACATGCTAATTATCTTATGGGAGAGACACCGCTAGTGAACTGTGGACCCCGGTCCTATTCTTTACATCTGAAATACAATCTACTGCAATACTTGTTCTTTACTGTTCTTCGCAAACAATCATCTTCCACACAATACGGTTAATCCTTTGTTCACAGCAAGCCGGTGAGATTGACAACCTCACTGTTACGTTGGGGCAAAGTACTTTGGTTGTGTTGTGCAGGTTCCACGTTGGCGCCGGAATCCCTGGTGTTGCACCGCACTACACTTCGCCGCCATCAACCTTCAACGTGCTTCTTGGCTCCTCCTGGTTCGATAAACCTTGGTTTCTTTCTGAGGGAAAACTTGCTACTGTCTGCATCACACCTTCCTCTTGGGGTTCCCAACGGACGTGTGTTAATTGCACGCATCAACGGGCTCGGCGGCGACGGGCTCGGACGCGACGGGCTCGGAGGCGACGGGCTCAGGGGCGATGGCCGCCGGCGCATTCTTCTTCTCCATCGCCGGCAGGGTAGCGCTCGTACGGTGGTTGGGGTTTTTTCCTTCGATTTGGAGAAGTTGATGGGACGTGAGAGGGGTGGTTTCGTGCGTGAGCGAGAATGAGACGTACTGTCTGCAGATGGAGGGAGAGAGGGTCTTACGCGTCCTAAATGCGACCCACGTCCTACGCGTCCACTATTGCACGTCTGCACCGTGACACGCGTCAACAATGGCACGTCTTCCACTTCTGCACCGCAATACGCGTCCTCGAGTCTAACCCTGGAAATTTAGATATACTCAAGTATACCCTCGAGTCATATACTAGCATTTTTTGTGTGCTCAGTTTTCCCCTTGAGTGCTAACACTGGCTAGTGCAATATACTCAGTTTTACCCTCAAGTGGCTGGTCAACAGAGAGTCAACAAATGGGATTAACTAGTTAAATGAGTTATTTAATGTGCAAAAAAATCCGAAAAAGAGTGACACTTACTCATGGAGTCTTTAGCACAAATTGCCACTTCTCAAATCATAGATAAATCATAGATAAATCAAGTTTTACCACAAATTGCCACTTCTCAAATCACCTAGTAGCTATGAAGGTGCATGGTTTTCCACAATAAGCCCTACCCAAAACAGCTTTCCCCAAAACATACTTTGTCTGAAGGAGGCCATAATTTTCACACTCATGTATATTTGTATTGCAAATAGTTTGAGGTAGGCCAAGATGGGTTTCATTGTACCAAACACGCATTTTCCATTTTTTAAATCTCATATTTGAATCCCTTAGTTTGTTTACTACTCACTTGCCCTTGGTTTCTTGATACTACTCAGTTTTGCCCTCTCCCTTCACAAATTCTCACAGACGCCCAACATTGCCCTGATTGGTCTAGCCGATGTCACGCGGATCGTGCTCGCCGACCGTTGATCGTAGGATTTAACGGGCAGGATAACCCCTATCTCTCTCTCTGGTCGGGGCCACCACCCTCTCTCTCTCTGTCGGCGGTTAGCTTCCACCCTCTATGTATGCTTAAGGGCGGTTACCCAGTACGCTAAAGTTTGGTTTTCTGCATTATTTTTCACGAGCTAAATTATAAACTCTTTTAGGCATTATTTTTTCACGCAAAAAATGATACACCATCACCATTTCTTGTAGCCATTACTTTGCACGCAAAAAAATCCCAAAATGATAAACCATCACCAATTTGTTGTAGCCATTAATTTCACGCAAAAAATGATACACCATCACCAATTTGTTTTAGCCATTACTTTTCACGCAAAAAATGATACACCATCACCAATTTGTTGTAGCCATTACTTTTCACGCAAAAAATGATACACCATCACCCATTTCTTGTAGCCATTATTTTTCACGCAAAAAATGATACACCATCACCCATTTCTTGTAGCCATTACTTTCCACGCAAAAAATGATAAGCCATCACCGATTTGTTGTAGCCATTACTTTTCACGCAAAAATGATGAACAATCACCGATTTATTGTAGCCATTACGGTAAAATGATAAACTATCACGAATTACCATTTCTTTTAGGCATTAATTTTCGCGGTAAAATGATAAACTAAATCACGAAGTTCCATTTCCGTCAAGATAGTCCGCATTACTTTTTTGTTGAGATATATACCCCCACAACGGTCATCTCCTCCTTAAATTATTGTGTAAACCCCCACAACGGTCACCTCCTCCTTAATTTATTATGTAAACCCCTACAACGGTCATCTCTCCCTTATAAACACCCACAACGGCCATCCCTTGTATCAATAGGTTCTGCCTCTCTCTTCTTCGTTCACATACACTTGATCATCCATTGCCATGGCTTCCACGTCTCGGACGCGAACCGGAAGGGGAAGGGGAAGGGGAAGGGGCGGCCGGGGTGGTGGATCATCATCATTGCCACCACCACCGTCAACACTGCCATTGATCATAGAGGAGTTCTTCATCATCATCTATGAAGACCCTTTGGTCAAGAAGGTACGTACGCGTTCCCACATATATGATGCATGTGATTAATTATGGGAATGTTCTAAAAAACCTTTAATTTCAAACGATCGGCGCTCGATCTCTTTGCAGGCACTCCCAAAAAAGTTTGCGGACTATTGATGGCGTGTATTTCACACGTTCGTTGGGCAACCCCAAGAGGAAGGTATGATGCGCACAGCAGCAAGTTTTCCCTCAGAAAGAAACCAAGGTTTATCGAACCAGGAGGAGCCAAGAAGCACGTTGAAGGTTGATGGCGGCGGGATGTAGTGCGGCGCAACACCAGGGATTCCGGCGCCAACGTGGAACCTGCACAACACAACCAAGATACTTTGCCCCAACGAAACAGTGAGGTTGTCAATCTCACCGGCTTGCTGTAACAAAGAGTTAACCGTATTGTGTGGAAGATGATTGTTTGCAGAAAACAGTAGAACAAGTATTGCAGTAGATTGTATTTCAGTAAAGAGAATTGGACCGGGGTCCACAGTTCACTAGAGGTGTCTCTCCCATAAGACGAACAGCATGTTGGGTGAACAAATTACAGTTGGGCAATTGACAAATAAAGAGAGCATGACCATGCACATACATATCATGATGAGTATAATGAGATTTAATTGGGCATTACGACAAAGTACATAGACCGCCATCCAACTGCATCTATGCCTAAAAAGTCCACCTTCAGGTTATCATCCGAACCCCTTCCAGTATTAAGTTGCAAAGCAACAGACAATTGCATTAAGTATGGTGCGTAATGTAATCAACAACTACATCCTTAGACATAGCATCAATGTTTTATCCCTAGTGGCAACAGCACAACACAACCTTAGAACTTTCTCACATCATCCCAGGTGTCAATGCAGGCATGAACCCACTATCGAGCATAAGTACTCCCTCTTGGAGTTACAAGCATCTACTTGGCCAGAGCATCTACTAGCAACGGAGAGCATGCAAGATCATAAACAACACATAAGCATAACTTTGATAATCAACATAACAAGTATTCTCTATTCATCGGATCCCAACAAACGCAACATATAGAATTACATATAGATGATCTTGATCATGATAGGCAGCTCACAAGATCCGACAATGATAGCACAATGGGGAGAAGACAACCATCTAGCTACTGCTATGGACCCATAGTCCAGGGGTAGACTACTCACACATCACACCGGAGGCGACCATGGCGGCGTAGAGTCCTCCGGGAGATGATTCCCCTCTCCGGCAGGTGCCGGAGGCGATCTCCGGATCCCCGAGATGGGATCGGCGGCGGCGGCGTCTCCGGGAAGGTTTTTCGTATCGTGGTTCTCGATCGGGTTTTCGTCACGGAGGCTTTAAGTAGGCGGAAGGGCAGAGTCGGGGGCCGACGAGGGGCAGAACCATAGGGCGGCGCGGGCCCCCCCAGGCCGCGCCGCCAGGTGGTTTCGCCACCTCGTGGCCCCACTTCGTGTGTTCTTCGGTCTTCTGGAAGCTCCGTGGAAAAATAGGCCCCTGGGCTTTGATTTCGTCCAATTCCGAGAATATTTCCTTACTAGGATTTCTGAAACCAAAAACAGCAGAAAACAGCAACTGGCACTTCGGCATCTTGTTAATAGGTTAGTTCCAGAAAATGCACGAATATGACATAAAGTGTGCATAAAACATGTAGATAACATCAATAATGTGGCATGGAACATAAGAAATTATCGATACGTCGGAGACGTATCAGCATCCCCAAGCTTAGTTCTGCTCGTCCCGAGCAGGTAAAACGATAACACGAGATAATTTCTGAGTGACATGCCATCATAATCTTGATCATACTATTTGTAAAGCATATGTAGTGAATGCAGCGATCAAAACAATGTATATGACATGAGTAAACAAGTGAATCATATAGCAAAGACTTTTCATGAATAGCACTTCAAGACAAGCATCAATAAGTCTTGCATAAGAGTTAACTCATAAAGCAATAATTCAAAGTAAAGGTATTGAAGCAACACAAAAGAAGATTAAGTTTCAGCGGTTGCTTTCAACTTGTAACATGTATATCTCATGGATATTGTCAACATAGAGTAATATAATAAGTGCAATAAGCAAGTATGTAGGAATCAATGCATAGTTCACACAAGTGTTTGCTTCTTGAGGTGGAGAGAAATAGGTGAACTGACTCAACATTGAAAGTAAAAGAATGGTCCTCATAGAGGAAAAGCATCGATTGCTATATTTGTGCTAGAGCTTTGATTTTGAAAACATGAAACAATTTTGTCAACGGTAGTAATAAAGCATATGCATCATGTAAATTATATCTTATAAGTTGCAAGCCTCATGCATAGTGTACTAATAGTGCCCGCACCTTGTCCTAATTAGCTTGGACTACCTGGATTATCACCGCAATACATATGCTTTAACCAAGTATCACAAAGGGGTACCTCTATGCCGCTCGTACAAAGGTCTAAGGAGAAAGCTCGCATTTGGATTTCTCGCTATTGATTATTCTCAACTTAGACATCCATACCGGGACAACATAGACAACAGATAATGGACTCCTCTTTTAATGCTTAAAGCATTCAACAACAATTAATTATTTTCTCATTAGAGAATTGAGGATGTTTGTCCAAAACTGAAACTTCCACCATGGAACATGGCTTCGGTTAGCGGCCCGATGTTCTTCTCTCACAATATGCATGCTCAAACCATTCAACTCAGAGTAGATCGCCCTTACTTAGACAAGACGAACATGCATAGCAACTCACATGAAATTCAACAATGAGTTGATGGCGTTCCCCGATAAACATGGTTATCGCACAACAAGCAACTTAATAAGAGATAAAGTGCATAATTACATATTCAATACCACAATAGTTTTTAAGCTATTTGTCCCATGAGCTATATATTGCAAAGGTGAATGATGGAATTTTAAAGGTAGCACTCAAGCAATTTACTTTGGAATGGCTGGAAAATACCATGTAGCATAGGTAGGTATGGTGGACACAAATGGCATAGTGGTTGGCTCAAGTATTTTGGATGCATGAGAAGTATTCCCTCTCGATACAATGGTTTAGGCTAGCAAGGCTTATTTGAAACAAACACAAGGATGAACCGGTGCAGCAAAACTCACATAAAAGACATATTGAAAACATTATAAGACTCTACACCATCTTCCTTGTTGTTCAAACTCAATACTAGAAATTATCTAGACCTTAGAGAAACCAAATATGCAAACCAAATTTTAGCATGCTCTATGTATTTCTTCATTAATGGGTGCAAAGCATATGATGCAAGAGCTTAAACATGAGCACAACAATTGCCAAGTATCACATTACCCAAAACATTTATAGCAATTACTACATGTATCATTTTCCAATTCCAACCATATAACAATTTAACGAAGGAGAAACTTCGCCATGAATACTATGAGTAGAAACCAAGGACATACTTGTCCATATGCTACAGCGGAGCGTGTATCTCTCCCATAAAGTGAATGCTAGGATCCATTTTATTCAAACAAAACAAAAACAAAAACAAACCGACGCTCCAAGAAAAAGCACATAAGATGTGATGGAATAAAAATATAGTTTCAGGGGAGGAACCTGATAATGTTGTCGATGAAGAAGGGGATGCCTTGGGCATCCCCAAGCTTAGACGCTTGAGTCTTCTTGATATATGCAGGGGTGAACCACCGGGTGCATCCCCAAGCTTAGAGCTTTCACTCTCCTTGATCATGTTGCATCATACTCCTCTCTTGATCCTTGAAAACTTCCTCCACACCAAACTCGAAACAACTCATTAGAGGGTTAGTGCACAATATAAATTGACATATTCAGAGGTGACACAATCATTCTTAACACTTCTGGACATTGCATAATGCTACTGGACATTAGTGGATCAAAGAAATTCATCCAACATAGCGAAAGAGGCAATGCGAAATAAAGGCAGAATCTGTCAAAACAGAACAGTTCGTATTGACGAATTTTAAAATGGCACCAGACTTGCTCAGATGAAAATGCTCAAATTGAATGAAAGTTGCGTACATATCTGAGGATCACACACGTAAATTGGCATAATTTTCTGAGTTACCTACAGGGAGGTGGACCCAGATTCGTGACAGCAAAGAAATCTGTAACTGTGCAGTAATCCAAATCTAGTACTTACTTTTCTATCAACGGCTTAACTTGGCACAACAAAACACAAAACTAAGATAAGGAGAGGTTGCTACAGTAGTGAACAACTTCCAAGACACAAAATAAAAACAAAGTACTGTAGGTAAAAACATGGGTTGTCTCCCATAAGCGCTTTTCTTTAACGCCTTTCAGCTAGGCGCAGAAAGTGTGTATCAAGTATTATCAAGAGATGAAGTGTCAACATCATAATTTGTTCTCATAATAGAATCAAAAGGTACCTTCATTCTCTTTCTAGGGAAGTGTTCCATACCTTTCTTGAGAGGAAATTGATATTTTATATTACCTTCCTTCATATCAATGATAGCACCAACAGTTCGAAGAAAAGGTCTTCCCAATATAATGGGACAAGATGCATTGCATTCAATATCCAAGACAACAAAATCAACAGGAACAAGGTTATTGTTAATGGTAATGCGAACATTATCAACTTTACCCAAAGGTTTCTTTGTAGAATGATCAGCAAGATTAACATCCAAATAACAATTTTTCAGTGTGGCAAGTCAAGCATATTATAAATTTTCTTAGGCATAACAGAAATACTTGCACCAAGATCACATAAAGCATTACAATCAAAATCTTTAACTTTCATCTTAATGATGGGCTCCCAACCATCCTCTAGCTTTTTAGGAATAGAGGCTTCACGCTCTAGTTTCTCTTCTCTAGCTTTTATGAGAGCATTTGTAATATGATGCGTGAAAGCCAAATTTATAGCACTAGCATTAGGACTTTTAGCAAGTTTTTGCAAGAACTTTATAACTTCAGAGATGTGGCAATCATCAAAATTCAAACTATTATAATCTAAAGCAATGGGATCATCATCCCCAATGTTGGAAAAAATTTCAGCAGCTTTATCACAGTGGGCATTTCAATGCTTTTAGCAGTTTCAGGCAGTTTTTCGCGCTTTGCATTTGAAGTGGAAACATTGCTAACACCAATTCTTTTATTAGTATGAGTAGGAGGTGCAGCAACATGTGTAGCATTAGCATTACTAGTGGTGGTAATAGTCCAAACTTTAGCTATATTCTTCTCTTTAGCTAGTTTTTCATTTTCTTCTCTATCCCACCTAGCACTAGCTTCAGCCATTAATCTTATATTCTCATTAATTCTAACTTGAATGGCATTTGCTGTAGTAGTAATTTTATTATGATGATTCTCATTAGGCAAAACTTTTGATTTCAAAAGATCAACATCAGCAGCAAGACTATCAACTTTAGAAGCAAGTATATCAATTTTCCCAAGCTTTTCTTCAACAGATTTGTTAAAAGCAGTTTGTGTACTAATAAATTCTTTAAGCATGGCTTCAAGTCCAGGGGTGAATTCCTATTATTGTTGTAAGAATTCCCATAAGAATTACCATAGCCGTTGCCATTATTATAAGGATATGGCCTATAGTTGTTACTAGAATTGTTCCGGTAAGCATTGTTGTTGAAATTATTATTTTTAATGAAGTTTACATCAACATGTTCTTCTTGTGCAACCAATGAAGCTAATGGAACATTATTAGGATCAATATTAGTCCTATCATTCACAAGCATAGACATAATAGCATCAATCTTATCACTCAAGGAAGAGGTTTCTTCGACAGAATTTACCTTCTTACCTTGTGGAGCTCTTTCCGTGTGCCATTCAGAGTAGTTGATCATCATATTATCAAGAAGCTTTGTTGCTTCACCAAGAGTGATGGACATAAAGGTACCTTCAGCAGCTGAATCCAATAAATTCCGTGAAGAAAAATTTAGTCCTGCATAGAAGGTTTGGATGATCATCCAAGTAGTCAGTCCATGGGTTGGGCAATTTTTAACCAGAGATTTCATTCTTTCCCAAGCTTGAGCAACATGTTCAGTATCTAATTGTTTAAAATTCATTATGCTACTCCTCAAAGATATAATTTTAGCAGGGGGATAATATCTACCAATAAAAGCATCCTTGCATTTAGTCCATGAATCAATACTATTCTTAGGCAGAGATAGCAACCAATCTTTAGCTCTTCCTCTTAATGAGAAAGGGAACAATTTTAGTTTAATAATATCACCATCTACATCTTTATATTTTTGCATTTCACATAGTTCAACAAAATTATTAAGATGGGCAGCAGCATCATCAGAACTAATTCCAGAAAATTGATCTTTCATGACAAGATTCAGAAAGCAGGTTTAATTTCAAAGAATTCTGCTGTAGTAGCAGGTGGAGCAATAGGTGTGCATAAGAAATCATTATTATTTGTGGTTGTGAAGTCACACAACTTAGTATTTTCAGCGTTGGCCATTTTAGCAACAGTAAATAAAGCAAACTAGATAAAATAAATGCAAGTAAACTAATTTTTTTTTGTGTTTTTGATATAGCAAACAAGATAACAAGTAAAGTAAAACTAGCAACTAATTTTTTTTGTATTTTGATTTAGTGCAGCAAACAAAGTAGTAAATAAAACTAAGCAAGACAAAAACAAAGTAAAGAGATTGAGAAGTGGAGACTCCCTTGCAGCGTGTCTTGATCTCCCGCAACGGCGCCGGAAAAAGAGCTTGATGGCGTGTATTTCACACGTTCGTTGGGCAACCCCAAGAGGAAGGTATGATGCGCACAGCAGCAAGTTTTCCCTCGTAAAGAAACCAAGGTTTATCGAACCAGGAGGAGCCAAGAAGCACGTTGAAGGTTGATGGCGGCGGGATGTAGTGCGGCGCAACACCAGGGATTCCGGCGCCAACGTGGAACCTGCACAACACAACCAAGATACTTTGCCCCAACGAAACAGTGAGGTTGTCAATCTCACCGGCTTGCTGTAACAAAGAGTTAACCGTATTGTGTGGAAGATGATTGTTTGCAGAAAACAGTAGAACAAGTATTGCAAGAGATTGTATTTCAAGAAAGAGAATTGGACCGGGTCCACAGTTCACTAGAGGTGTCTCTCCCATAAGACGAACAGCATGTTGGGTGAACAAATTACAGTTGGGCAATTGACAAATAAAGAGAGCATGACCATGCACATACATATCATGATGAGTATAATGAGATTTAATTGGGCATTACGACAAAGTACATAGACCGCCATCCAACCGCATCTATGCCTAAAAAGTCCACCTTCAAAGTTATCATCCGAACCCCTTCCAGTATTAAGTTGCAAAGCAACAGACAATTGCATTAAGTATGGTGCGTAATGTAATCAACAACTACATCCTTAGACATAGCATCAATGTTTTATCCCTAGTGGCAACAGCACAACACAACCTTAGAACTTTCTCACATCGTCCTGTGTCAATGCAGGCATGAACCCACTATCGAGCATAAGTACTCCCTCTTGGAGTTACAAGTAATGACTTGGCCAGAGCATCTACTAGCAACGGAGAGCATGCAAGATCATAAACAACACATAAGCATAACTTTGATAATCAACATAACAAGTATTCTCTATTCATCGGATCCCAACAAACGCAACATATAGAATTACATATAGATGATCTTGATCATGATAGGCAGCTCACAAGATCCGACAATGATAGCACAATGGGGAGAAGACAACCATCTAGCTACTGCTATGGACCCATAGTCCAGGGGTAGACTACTCACACATCACACCGGAGGCGACCATGGCGGCGTAGAGTCCTCCGGGAGATGATTCCCCTCTCCGGCAGGGTGCCGGAGGCGATCTCCTGGATCCCCCGAGATGGGATCGGCGGCGGCGGCGTCTCTGGAAGGTTTTTCGTATCGTGGTTCTCGGTACTGGGGTTTTCGTCACGGAGGCTTTAAGTAGGCGGAAGGGCAGAGTCGGGGGCCAGACGAGGGGGCAGAACCATAGGGCGGCGCGGGCCCCCCCTGGGCCGCGCCGCCAGGTGGTTTCGCCACCTCGTGGCCCCACTTCGTGTGTTCTTCGGTCTTCTGGAAGCTCCGTGGAAAAATAGGCCCCTGGGCTTTGATTTCGTCCAATTCCGAGAATATTTCCTTACTAGGATTTCTGAAACCAAAAACAGCAGAAAACAGCAACTGGCACTTCGGCATCTTGTTAATAGGTTAGTTCCAGAAAATGCACGAATATGACATAAAGTGTGCATAAAACATGTAGATAACATCAATAATGTGGCATGGAACATAAGAAATTATCGATACGTCGGAGACGTATCAACTATCTTGACGGCCAGGAGCTAGCTAAGGTGTATCTGCGAGCAGCTGACTGCGGTCCTCGTCTCTGGACCGTGGAGGTCCTATTTGACGGACAAGGCCGGATGTATCTCGACAAGGGCTGGGAGAATTTCGCCATCGCGCACGGTGTGGATTTCGGCTGCTACGTAATGAAGGCGATCATGTGCTCACAGTGAAGGTGTTCGATGGAACAATGTGCAGGAAGTACTATTACTCAGACGACGAAGATACTGATGATGAAAGCGACGACGACGTGAAGCCATGCATCCATCCCCTTTAGATAAGGGGATTATGACCAAGAATATATATGTAGCTTCATATGCATCGATTTAGAGATCTAGCTATTTTCTATATATTTAGAGATCTAGCTATTTTCTATATATTATGCACAATGTTTAGCATAAGAGTCACTTTAGATTAAGCTACGAAAATAGTCACCTGCCATGGGCTGAGGCGGCCCCACAGAGCGGCTCTATATTATATTCTCTAAATAAATAGAAAACCCCAGCGGTCATTGGCTGCGGAGGCCCCACAGAGCGGCAATATATGATTTTCTATAAATAAATAGACGACCCCACTGGTCATTGGCTGCGGCAGCCCCACAGAGCGGCAAATATATGTCTTTTCCTGAAAAATAGACGACCCCACTGGTCATTGGCTGCGGCAGCCCCTCAGAGCGGCAATATATAACTTTTCCTGAAAAATAGATGACCCCACTGGTCATTGTCTACGGCAGCCCTATAGAGCGGCCCCATTTGTCATTGGCAGCACCGCGTATACAATCAGGAAATAAAACGGCCCACGCGTCAGCGATAGATGGATGGCTACCCGTCAGCACGAGACGGGTCAGAGAGGAACTGCCCTCTGTGCAGCCTCATCCGTCAGATTAACGGTAACGGTAAGGCCTCTGACCTGACGGCAACCCTCCCGTCCGAGCGTCTGCGAGGGGTTTCAAACTAGAGGGAGGGGAAAACTGAGGAAAAACTAAGGAGCTGGGGAAAACTAAGCACAACTAAGGACCCGAGGGCACCGAAAAAAGAAAAAGAAAAACAGATACAGAAACAGAAAACAAAAAAAGGTGAAAATGGGTCAGGCCCAATACCCCACTAGGGTGTGCGGTGCCTGGTAGGCACCGACCTGGTTGGTGTATAGGATTTCCCAAACCGGTGAGCTTTATTGATTCACTTTTTTTGGTATAACACAAGTTCTTAGGACATCTCCAACGATAAGACCCAAACCCACGTCTAGATTGGGCCGTTAGGGTCACCGCGTGGACCTAGCCGACGGTCAGTTATGGTCGCGCACTGCATCCAATGCGCGAACGCATTGCAAAAGTCCAAGATAACAAAAAAACAATTAAACCTAAAACATAGTTCATTAAACATACATCCTATTTTGGGCAAATTTATAAACATATGCCCTATTTTGGGTAAATTTAAACTACAAAAGAAAGCCCTTTATATGGGCTTTAAACTAAAAAAAAAAAAGATAAAACCCTAGCCTAGGGTTTGAGGTGGACGAGGTGGCCGCCGGCGCGCCGCCTAGTCCCTGTGGACCCCGTCGCCATGGGCGTCGATGATGTCCCCGAGCGGCGACGCTCTGTTGTGGCTCGAGCGCGCCGAGGATGATACGTCTCAAACGTATCTATAATTTCTTATGTTCCATGCTACTTTTATGATGATACTCACATGTTTTATACACATTATATGTCATTATTATGCATTTTCCGGCACTAACCTATTGACGAGATGCCAAAGAGCCAGTTGCTGTTTTCTGCTGTTTTTGGTTTCAGAAATCCTAGTAAGGAAATATTCTCGGAATTGGACGAAATCAACGCCTAGGGGCTTATTTTTCCACGAAGCTTCCAGAAGACCGAAAGGGAAACGAAGTGGGGAGACGAGGCGACGCCACACTAGGGCGGCGCGGCCCAGGCCTTGGCCGCGCGGCCCTAGCGTGTGGGCCCCTCGTGGCGCCCCTGACCTACCTCTTCGCCTACTTAAAGTCTTCGTCGCGAAACCCCCAGTACCGAGAGCCACGATACGGAAAACCTTCCAGAGACGCAGCCGCCGCCAATCCCATCTCGGGGGATTCAGGAGATCGCCTCCGGCACCCTGCCGGAGAGGGGAATCATCTCCTGGAGGACTCTTCATCGCCATGATCGCCTCCGGATCGATGTGTGAGTAGTTCACCCCTGGACTATGGGTCCATAGCAGTAGCTAGATGGTCGTCTTCTCCTAATTGTGCTATCATGTTCGATCTTGTGAGCTGCCTATCATGATCAAGATCATCTATTTGTAATGCTACATGTTGTGTTTGTTGGGATCCGATGAATATTGAATACTATGTCAAGTTGATTATCAATCTATCATATATGTTGTTTATGTTCTTGCATGCTCTCCGTTGCTAGTGGAGGCTCTGGCCAAGTTGATACTTGTAACTCCAAGAGGGAGTATTTATGCTCGATAGTGGGTTCATGCCTCCATTGAATCTGGGACAGTGACAGAAAGTTCTAAGGTTGTGGATGTGTTGTTGCCACTAGGGATAAAACATCGATGCTTTATCTAAGGATATTTGTGTTGATTACATTACGCACCATACTTAATGCAATTGTCTATTGTTTACAACTTAATACCGGAAGGGGTTCGGATGATAACCTGAAAGTGGACTTTTTAGGCATAGATGCATGCTGGATAGCGGTCTATGTACTTTGTCATAATGCCCTGATTAAATCTCATAGTACTCATCATGATATATGTATGTGCATTGTTATGCCTTCTTTATTTGTCAATTGCCCAAATGTAATATGGGAGAGACACCACTAGTGAACTGTGGACCCCGGTCCTATTCTTTACATCTGAAATACAATCTACTGCAATTGTTCTTTACTATTCTTCGCAAACAATCATCATCTTCCACACAATACGTTTAATCCTTTGTTTACAGCAAGCCGGTGAGATTGACAACCTCACTGTTACGTTGGGGCAAAGTACTTTGATTGTGTTGTGCAGGTTCCACGTTGGCACCGGAATCCCTGGTGTTGCTCCGCACTACATTTTGCCGCCATCAACCTTCAACGTGCTTCTTGGCTCCTCCTGGTTCGATAAACCTTGGTTTCTTTCTGAGGGAAAACTTGCTACTGTCTGCATCACACCTTCCTCTTGGGGTTCCCAACGGACGTGTGTTAATTGCACGCATCAAGCATATTTTCTGGCGCCGTTGCCGGGGAGATCAAGACACGCTGCAAGGGGAGTCTCCACTTCCAATCTCTTTACTTTGTTTTTCTCTTGCTTTACTTTACTTTATTTACTACTTTGTTTGCTGCACTATATCAAAAACACAAAAAAATTAGTTGCTAGCTTTACTTTATTTACTGTCTTGTTCTCTATATCAAAAACACAAAAAAATTAGTTACTTGCATTTACTTTATCTAATTTGCTTTATTTACTACTGTTAAAATGAATACTCCTGAAAACACTAAGTTGTGTGACTTCACAAACACAAATAATAATGATTTCCTATGCACACCTATTGCTCCACCTGCTACTACAGCATAATTCTTTGAAATTAAACCTGCTTTACTGAATCTTGTTATGAGAGAGCAATTTTCTGGTGTTAGTTCTGATGATGCTGCTGCCCATCTTAATAATTTTGTTGAACTTTGTGAAATGCAAAAGTATAAGGATGTAGAAGGTGACATTATAAAATTAAAATTGTTTCCTTTCTCCTTAAGAGGAAGAGCTAAAGATTGGTTGCTATCTTTGCCTAAGAATAGTATTGATTCATGGACTAAATGTAAAGATGCTTTTATTGGTAGATATTATCCTCCTGCTAAAATTATATCTTTGAGAAGTAGCATAATGAATTTTAAGCAATTAGATAATGAACATGTTGCTCAAGCATGGGAAAGAATGAAATCTTTGGTAAAGAATTGCCCAACCCATGGACTAACTACTTGGATGATCATCCAAACCTTCTATGCAGGATTGAATTTTTCTTCGCGGAACCTATTGGATTCAGCTGCTGGAGGTACCTTTATGTCCATCACTTTGGGGGCGGCTACAAAGCTTCTTGATGATATGATGGTCAATTACTCTGAATGGCACACGGAAAGGGCTCCACAAGGTAAGAAGGTAAATTCTGTTGAAGAAACCTCCTCCTTGAGTGATAATATTGATGTGATTATGTCTATGCTTGTGAATGGTAGATCTAATGTTGATACTAATAATGTTCCTTTAGCTTCATTGGTTGCTCAAGAAGAAAATGTTGATGTGAACTTCATTAAAAGTAATAATTTCAACAACAATGCTTATAGGAATAATTCTGGTAACAACTATAGGCCATATCCTTCTGCTAATGGTAATGGTTATGGTAATTCTTATGGGAATTCTTACAACAATAATAGGAGTGTACCCCCTGGTCTTGAAGCCATGCTTAAAGAATTTATTAGTACACAAACTGCTTTTAACAAATCTGTTGAGGAAAAGCTCGATAAAATTGATATCCTTGCTTCTAAGGTTGATAGACTTGCCTCTGATGTTGATCTTTTAAAATTGAAAGTTATGCCTAATAAGGATAATGATAATAAGATTTTTACTACAGCAAATGCCATCCAAGTTAGAATTAATGAGAATATAAGATTGATGGCTGAATTGCATGCTAGGTGGGAAAGATAAGAAAATGAAAAACTTGCTAAAGAGAATAATGTAGCTAAAGTTTGGACTATTACCACCACTAGTAATGATAATGATTCACATGTTGCTAAACCTCCTACTATTAATGGTAAAATAATTGGTGTTGGCAATGTTTCTACTCCTAGTGCAAAGCGTGCAAAACTGCCTGAAACTGCTGAAACTGCTTGTGATAAAACTGCTGAAATTTTTTCCAACATTGGGGACAATGATCTCATTGCTGTAGATCATAATGGTTTAGATTTTGATGATTGTCACATCTCTGAAGTTATAAAGTTCTTACAAAAACTTGCTAGAAGTCCTAATGCTAGTGCTATAAATTTGGCCTTTACAAAACACATTACGAATGCTCTCATAAAAGCTAGAGAAGAGAAACTAAAACTTGAAACTTCTATTCCTAGGAAGTTAGAAGATGGTTGGGAGCCCATCATTAAGATGAGGGTCAATGATTTTGATTGTAATGCTTTATGTGATCTTGGTGCAAGTATTTCTGTTATGCCTAAGAAAATCTATGATATGCTTGACTTGCCACCATTGAAAAATTGTTATTTGGATGTTAATCTTGCTGATAATGCTATAAAGAAACCTTTGGGGAGGATTGATAATGTTCATATTATGGTTAACAATAACCTTGTCCCCGTTGATTTTGTTGTCTTGGATATTGAATGCAATGCATCTTGTCCCATTATTTTGGGAAGACCTTTTCTTCGAACTGTCGGTGCTACTATTGATATGAAGGAAGGTAATATTAAATATCAATTTCCTCTCAAGAAAGGTATGGAACACTTCCCTAGAAAGAGAATGAAGTTACCTTATGATTCTATCATTAGAACAAATTATGATGTCGATGCTTCATCTCTTGATAACACTTGATTCACACTTTCTGCGCCTAGCTGAAAGGCGTTAAAGAAAAGCGCTTATGGGAGACAACCCATGTTTTTACTACAGCACCTTTGTTTTATATTTGAGTCTTGGAAGTTGTTACTACTGTAGCAACCTCTCCTTATCTTTATTTTATTGCATTGTTGTGCCAAGTAAAGTCTTTGATAGTAAAGTCAATACTAGATTTGGATTACTGCGCAGAAACATATTTCTTGCTGTCACGAATTTGGGCAGGGTTCTCTATAGGTAACTCAGAAAAATCTGCCAATTTACATGCGTGATCCTCAGATATGTACGCAACTTTCATTCAATTTGAGCATTTTTATCTGAGCAAGTTAAGTGCCCCTGGAAAACTCGTCTTTACGGACTGTTCTGTTTTGACAGATTCTGCCTTTTATTTCGCATTGCCTATTTTGCTATGTTTGATGGATTTCTTTGTTCCATTAACTTTCAGTAGCTTGGTGCAATGTCCAGAAGTGTTAAGAATGATTATGTCACCTCTGAATGTATGAGTTTTCAATTATGCACTAACCCTCTAATGAGTTTGTTTTGAGTTTGGTGTGGAGAAAGTTTTCAAGGGTCAAGAGAGGAGGATGATATACTATGATCAAGAAGAGTGAAAATTCTAAGCTTGGGGATGCCCCCGTGGTTCATCCCTGCATATTTTAAGAAAAATCAAGCATCTAAGCTTGGGGATGCCCAAGGCATCCCCTTCTTCATCGAGAACTTATCAGGTCACCTCTAGTGAAACTATATTTTTATTCAGTCACATCTTATGTGCTTTGCTTGGAGCGTCTATTTGTTTATTTTTGTTTTGTTTGAATAAAATTGGATCCTAGCATTCTTTGTGTGGGAGAGATACACGCTCCGCTGTTGCATATGAACACATGTGTTCTTAGCTTTATTCTTAATGTTCATTGCGAAGGTTGAACTACCTTGTTCATTGATATATGGTTGGAAACGGAAAATGCCGCATGTGGTAAATGGTATAATGTCTTGAATAATTTGATACTTGGCAATTGTTGTGCTCATATAGATCATGTTTAAGCTCTTGCATCATGTACTTTGCACCTATTAATGAAGAACTACATAGAGCATGTTAAAATTTGGTTTGCATGATTGGTCTCTCTAAGTCTAGATATTTTCTGGTTGAGGTGTTTGAACAACAAGGAGACGATGTAAAGTCTTATAATGCTTACAATATGTTTATATGTGAGTCTTGCTGTACCATTTTATACTTGAGTTTGCTTCAAACAACCTTGCTAGCCTAGCCTTGTATTGAGAGGGATTCTTCTCGTGCATCCAAATTCTTGAGCCAAAAACTATGCCATTTGTGTCCACCATACCTACCTACCACATGGTATTTCTCTGCCATTCCAAAGTACATTACTTGAGTGCTACCTTTAAACTTCCATTCTTTGCCTTTACAATACATAGCTCATGGGAAAATAGCCTTAAAAACTATTGTGGTGAAGAATATGTACTTATGTATCTTATTTCTTAATAAGTTGCTTGTTGAGCGGTAACCATGTTTCTGGGGACACCATCAACTTTTACCTTTGTTGAATATCATGTGAGTTGCTATGCATGTTCGTCTTGTCTGAAGTAAGGGTGATTTTCATGATCAAATGGTTTGAGTATGCATATTGTTAGAGAAGAACATTGGGCCGCTAACTAAAGCCATGAATCATGGTGGAAGTTTCAGTTTGGACACAAAACCTCAATCTCTTATGAGAATATTATCTGTTGTTGAATGCTTAAGCATTAAAAGAGGAGTCCATTATCTGTTGTCTATGTTGTCCCGGCATGGATGTCTAAGTTGAGAATAATCAAAAGCGAGAAATCCAATGCGAATTTTCTCCTTAGACCTCTGTACAGGCGGCATAGAGGTACCCCTTTGTGACACTTGGTTGAAACATATGCTATGCAATGATAATCCGTGTTAATCCAAGCTAATTAGGACAAGGTGCAAGCACTATTAGTATACTATGCATGAGGCTTGCAACTTATAGGATGTCTTATACATAACACATATGATTTATTACTACCGTTGACAAAATTGTTTCTATGTTTTCAAAATGAAAAGCTCTAGCACAAAAATAATAATCAATGCTTCCCTCTGCGAAGGGTCATTCTTCTACTTTATTGTTGAGTCAGTTTACCTACTTCTTTCTATCTTAGAAGCAAACACTTGTGTAAACTGTGTGCATTGATTCTTACATGTTTACCTATTGCACTTGTTATATTACTTTGTGTTGACAATTATCCATGAGATATACATGTTGAAGTTGAAAGCAACCGCTGAAACTTATATCTTCCTTTGTGTTGTTTCAAAGCTTTCTACTAAGAATTTATTGCTTATGAGTTAACTGTTATGCAAGACTTATTGATGCTTGTCTTGAAAGTATTATTCATGAAAAGTCTTTGCTATATGATTCAGTTGTTTACTCATTATCTTCATCATTGCTTCGAACGCTGCATTCATCTCATGTGCTTTACAATAGTATTGATCAAAATTATGATAGCATGTCACTTCAGAAATTATCTTTGTTATCGTTTACCTACTCGAGGGCGAGTAGGAACTAAGCTTGGGGATGCTTGATACGTCTCAAACGTATCTATAATTTCTTATGTTCCATGCTACTTTTATGATGATACTCACATGTTTTATACACATTATATGTCATTATTATGCATTTTCCGGCACTAACCTATTGACAAGATGCCGAAGAGCCAATTGCTGTTTTCTGCTATTTTTGGTTTCAGAAATCCTAGTAAGGAAATATTCTCGGAATTGGACGAAATCAACGCCCAGGGGCTTATTTTTCCACGAAGCTTCCAGAAGACCGAAAGGGAAACGAAGTGGGGCGACGAGGCGACGCCACACTAGGGCGGCGCGGCCCAGGCCTTGGCCGCGTGGCCCTAGCGTGTGGGCCCCTCGTGGCGCCCCCTGACCTACCTCTTCGCCTACTTAAAGTATTCGTCGCGAAACCCCCAGTACCGAGAGCCACGATACGGAAAACCTTCCAGAGACGCAGCCGCCGCCAATCCCATCTCGGGGGATTCAGGAGATCGCCTCCGGCACCCTGCCGGAGAGGGGAATCATCTCCCGGAGGACTCTTCATCGCCATGATCGCCTCCGGATCGATGTGTGAGTAGTTCACCCCTGGAATATGGGTCCATAGCAGTAGCTAGATGGTCGTCTTCTCCTAATTGTGCTATCATGTTCGATCTTGTGAGCTGCCTATCATGATCAAGATCATCTATTTGTAATGCTACATGTTGTGTTTGTTGGGATCCGATGAATATTGAATACTATGTCAAGTTGATTATCAATCTATCATATATGTTGTTTATGTTCTTGCATGCTCTCCGTTGCTAGTAGAGGCTCTGGCCAAGTTGATACTTGTAACTCCAAGAGGGAGTATTTATGCTCGATAGTGGGTTCATGCCTCCATTGAATGCAGGACAGATGTGAAAGTTCTAAGGTTGTGGATGTGCTGTTTCCACTAGGGATAAAACATCGATGCTTTGTCTAAGGATATTTGTGTTGATTACATTATGCACCATACTTAATGCAATTGTCTGTTATTTACAACTTAATACCGGAAGGGGTTCGGATGATAACCTGAAAGTAGACTTTTTAGGCATAGATGCATGCTGGATAGCGGTCTATGTACTTTGTCGTAATGCCCTAATTAAATCTCATAGTACTCATCATGATATATGTATGTGCATTGTTATGCCTTCTTTATTTGTCAATTTCCCAACTGTAATTTGTTCACCCAACATGCTATTTATCTTATGGGAGAGACACCACTAGTGAATTGTGGACCCCGGTCCTATTCTTTACATCTGAAATACAATCTACTGCAATTGTTCTTTACTGTTCTTCGCAAACAATCATCATCTTCCACACAATACGTTTAATGCTTTGTTTACAGCAAGCCGGTGAGATTGACAACCTCACTGTTATGTTGGGGCAAAGTACTTTGATTGTGTTGTGCAGGTTCCACGTTGGCGCCGGAATCCCTGGTGTTGCGCCGCACTACATTTTGCCGCCATCAACCTTCAACGTGCTTCTTGGCTCCTCCTGGTTCGATAAACCTTGGTTTCTTTCTGAGGGAAAACTTGCTACTGTCTGCATCACACCTTCCTCTTGGGGTTCCCAACGGACGTGTGTTAATTGCACGCATCAGAGGACTCCGGCCACGTCGACCACTAGGTCTCTTCCCAGGCCGAGTGGGGGTCCGGAGGGCTGGCCGCCCGCACCTCCGCCTAGCGCCTGGCCTCCTCGAGCCGAAGCCTGGCCTCCTGGCGCCTGGCCTCCTCATGGCGGAGCCTGGCCTCCTCCTCCGGGTGCGTCTGGCCGGGCAAAACCCAGGCCTCGGCGTCCTCGATCGCCTGCCTGGCCTACTCCTTTATTGCGGAGGTGCGGATCACCACCGCGAGCTGCGGACACTTGGCCTTCTCCTCCGTGAGGGACAACGACAGAACGACATGCATGTCTGGGTCGTCGTCCTCCTCGGGCTTCGGCACCTGCAGCGCGGCTTGCGCCAATGCCGCGGCGACGCGGCCCGCTTCCTCGATGTAGAGCCCGCCGCGGTGGCGGGAAGCCCTCAGCGCTGGTGCGATCCGCCGGCTGCTGCCGGCCTCATCGTCGTTAGCGCTGGGAGCGAAAGCTCTCTTCGGGGCCATGGCGGCGGAGTGGGGCACGTGGGGAGTTGGAGTGCTAGTGGAGAAGTGGACTGGACAGGGACAGTCCCCTCCCAATCCAGATTTGGGACAGGTTTGGTTTGTCCCGGACACCGCGGCCATCCGCATTTGAGATGCGTCGCGGCGTTGGGCTCACTAGTAGAAAACAGGTCTTTGGTCCAGCACCCCTGGGAGCTATAGTCCCGGTTTAAAAACGAACCGGGACTAATGGAGGGTATTGGTCCCGGTTCGTCCTCGAAAGCCCTTTGTCCCGGTTCGTTTGAAACCTTTAGTCCCGGTTGGTACTACGATCCGGGACTAAAAGGGTGCTGGCAGGCTGCCTCTGGGGCAAAAACCTTTAGTCCCGGTTCGTATTACAAACCGGGATTAAAGCTCTACCCTTTAGTCCCGGTTCGCTTTACCAACCGGGACTAAAGGATTTTCCGGTCAAGTGTATTGAGTTCTTCCCTGGCTCCGAACTTGGAGGCGATCTTCTAGAAATTTCTATCGCAGTTATCAGAACGAGAAAAACTTCCGTGAACAGTTATTGCTGTCCCGTTATTGCCTGGCATCTTCAGCTTCAAATATGCGTAATGAGGGACTGCCATGAACTTGGCAAACGCTGGCCATGCCAAGGATGGCATGGTACTGTGATTCCCAATCTACCACCTCGAACTCGAGTTTCTCCTTCCTGAAGTTGCTGGGTGTGCCAAAGACAACGTCCAATGAAATTTTACCAAGGGGATAAGCGGGTCGGGTTGGGATGATGCCGTGGAAGCTAGTGTCAGATTATTTTAACATATCGACTGACAAACCCATTGCTTTCATTGTACTTGCAAAAAAAAGGTTTAAGCCACATCCTCCATCCATGAACACTTTACTCATATTGTATCCTCCGATCTGCGCTTCAAGGACTAGGGCAGCATGACCGGGCCTTGGGACGGCTATCGGATGATCCGCTTTGCTGAATAGGATATTCTGATCCGACCAATCGATATAATCGGGTACTGCCACCATAGCCACTTCTGCAAACTTTATCTCCCGTGAAAACTTCTTGGCCTCCCTCTTTGAAAAGCTAGTCTTGTGGATCATGTTCATTTTCCCTCGAGATGCAGGGTAAACTTTGGTAGGTATATAGATATTTTCGTCTGGCACATACTGGTGTTGCTGGGAATAATTGTAAGCCGCTACTCTTCCTTCCACCGAACGAGCCTTTGCTTCCGAATCAAACCTTAGTTCTTCACATAGCTTCTGAGTATCGAGGAACTACCGACAATTTTTGAGTAGATGCGTAGCCTTCTCGATGTTGTCTTTTCGGTCGATGTAAGCGTGCAAGTAACATGGAGCGACAAGCTGCTCCGCGGCTGGCAAATAAGGTGTGCGGCTGCGATTCTTGCTTAATTGCGCGCTATAACATCCTTTACCACACTGGCGGAGGCGACTCACAGCTCGTTCTTCTGTTTCGCAATGAAGATCCCTTCGCCTCTTCTGTTGCTCCTCTCTGCTACCAAAATTCCTTCGGCTACTCCCGTTGCTGTTCCCAGGCAAGCCCACTGAGGCTATCGGTGGGACAATGATTTCTGGAGCCGAAGTCCTTAAGTCTGACGCAACCAAATTTGGAAGTCGAAGGAACCCTCCAAAATCAACGCACTAGTAACATATGGGTCTTCAATGACGGTATGATACTGACGATTGAGAAATTCGTCAGCGATTGTCTTTTTTTATGACGATGGGGCGTTTTCGCGTCATAGATGGCGATTTGGGCCGCTCGGCCCGAAAAATTAGTGACGGGCGAGGTCTAAATGTCAACGATTGTGGAGAAATGAGAGTCACGGGTGGTGGGCAGCCCGAACTGCTGAGTCAACAGGGGGGCGTCACAACACCTGGGCATCGGGCCGTTGGACACACCTGACCCACACTCTACACGCTCGTGTTCACGTACTTTTTTCTCTGCCCGCACAACAGTCCAAGGCCTGCAGCATTGCGACCCATATTTGTAAGGGGAGACAACCACTGTCTGCACACATGTACCTGACCTACAGCAGTCGGGCCCGCATGTCAGGTACCGACACGACCCACCTGCGTGGGGCCGCCCGTTCCGACAGCCTCCAGGCATGCGAAGTGGACCAGAACTGTCAGTACCACCAACATGGGTTCCACATGTCAGTTGCCATGCCAAATTTTGTTGCGAACGTGCCAGCACAAGTGTCTGCCTGCCGTCAATTCTGGACGCATGGCCCCGCAGGTCAGAGCTTGCCGAGCCTACACAATATGTCGGGCCTACGTGGGTCCCTGGTTCCATTCCCGTCGGGCCCACATGGAGATGTGGCGTGGCCCCGCATGTCAGAGATTTGGTGGGCCCGCATGTCAGAGATTGGTGGGACCTCGTGTCAGAGCTTCCTGGTCCTACATACTTTGTCGGTCCTACATGGGTCCTACGTGCCATTCTCATCGGGCCCACATGGAGATGTGTCAATTCCGGACGCGTGGCCCCGCATGTCAGAACTGAACCACCTCTCGTGTCTCCAAGGTGGATCCCATATGTCAGTTTACACGTGTCGAACATACTGAGCCAAAATAACTATCCCATCCTGCTGGACTAAACCTATAAAAGAATTTGGTTTCCAAATTTCAAGATAGAATACAACAAAGGCCTATTTTGCTAAACTAGTACGTATGGCCTGATTTAGGCCCCTCTAGCCTCCGGGCACCTGATTCTTGGATCCAAATGAACTACGACGAAATATGGGGCACCTTTTGCTTGGGCCGGTTTGGGATTGTTGTCCAAAGAAAGTGAATGTACTTTTGTGTTCAACGACCGATAAAGGCCTATCACCTATTACTTGGTATCCGAATGAACTGGGTGTCCTTTTATATATATGCTGCAGATCCTGTGTTTCAAACTTTACTCCAATAATGCACATAACAAACATTTCGCATAATAAATGTTTCAATTATGGAACTACTGGCCAACACATTCCTCTACAACTATCGAGAAAAGACACATCGCAACTACAATGAGCCCTTCTATCACGTACAAGAAGGGAACATTAGGTGCCAAAAAAGGGGTGGCTAACCGAAGCCTTGATAAGAACAACAATTCATCTACTCGACAGTACCATCAACATCTTGCTCTACGGGTAGCTGGCCGCGCAGGTCCTCGATCCTCATTACCAACACATTGATATAACCCAAGGCGGATCTTACTTCTGTGTTGGACTCATGCAAGGTTTCAAGGGCCTCATTGAGGTCCCCGCGTGCCGACACGGGATCAATTGCAGCCTAATTCCACTTGCCAACAACGTCGGCATTTTGTTCGTGGAGGTCCTGGATGGAAGTCTTATCTCTCTCCATCGTCGCAATGTTCTCCTCCTGAACCTTGGACAACTTGTTAATCTCCAAATGCAGCATGTTGCGTTCCACGCGAAGATCGTTCACCTCTTGCTTATACAAATTAGCGCACCCAACAATTTCATCCAGGTCGTGCCTGAGATGGGTAATATTCTCTTGAAGCCGACAGGTGTTGGCGATGGACTGCAATAAAACAGAGAAACACCATAAGCCTGAGATGGGTAATATTATCTTCACGAAAAGTACCCTAGGTTCCAAATTTGTAGACGTGGCTTTTTTTTCCAGAAATGTTGGGAGCCTACACGGTTTAACGAGTCTAGAAAAATGCGTATTGAGAACAGATCTGACATGGCTGCGTCAACTAAATTGATGAGATGCTTGGATCCACACAAATAAATCATTTATGGGGGGATTAGAAGATGTTCAGTATCTGCAGCAAATTGTCTCTCAATTTGAAAACAGGACGGCACCCCAAAATCCATTGCCCATCTTTAGGGCTCCTTTGGTTTGAAGGAAATATGAAGGAAACGGAAGGGAATAGGAAACTTTTCTGAGCTGCTACTATGCACAAGGAACTAGGCAAGGATTGCACCAACCATGCTTTCATATTCCTATGTGCTCCCTATTCCTTTAAATCAAAGAGGCCCTTAGAAAGAATTAAGTACCTCGGGCGGCAATTCTGAGTTAGTGGCATCTATCCTCCTTGAGCTTCTGTAGATCTCCTCGAACCGGGACTAATGGAGGGTATTGGTCCCAGTTCATCCTCGAAAGCCTTTTATCCCGGTTCGTTTGAAACCTTTAGTCTCAGTTGGTACTACGATCCGGGACTAAAAGGGTGCTGGCAGGCTGCCTTTGGGGAAAAAACCTTTAGTCTCGGTTCGTATTACCAACCGGGACTAAAGGTCTACCCTTTAGTCCCGGTTCGCTTTACCAACCAGGACTAAGGGATTTTCCGGTTTTTTGGCTCCCCACGCACCTTCACCCCCACCTATGGATCGCCTTTTTTAGCAATGTACAATATCAAATAAAATGATAGAAAATTCAAAAAATAAAATCTTTTGAGATTCTTGTATGGTACACAACCTACTATTAGGAAAAATTAACAAATTTGAATTTCAACTTTTTTTGCAATTTTTTTAGAAAAAGGTAAAACGGCATTAACTTTTGCATACGACGTCGGGAAAATCGTATAATATATCAAAATGGTTGTGGGAAAAAGTTACATCCAAAATGAAAATATGAAAGCAGGAATATTTTAGTTTGTGCCAGAAATTTAGTATTTTACATTTTTTAAATTTTAAATTAAATAATTGCATCCTGCATAAAGATTAATATTACTTAACCATAAAGTTAGCCAATTTTAAGATTTTCAACTTTTCAGTTTTGTCAAGTAAATTATTAAAAAATTAAATAAAAATTATGAAAAATTTGAAATAAAATAAGTTAATATTTAAAAGAATTTAAAATTATAAGATTTATTACATCATTAGTTTTGTTTATTAAAAGAATTATTTGGAATTCAAACAATAAAAAAGTGTGACATCGACCAACATGTTAATAGGATTGATATGATACTACTATCAACAACATGCGCGCGGAAGCACTTGGAAGCGGGACGGGAAGAAACTTGGAAGTTAAGCGTGCTAGTGCTGGAGTAGTGGGAGAATGGGTGACCGAGCGGGAAGTTTGACCACGGGTAAGTAATTTGACTAGATATTAATCGTAGTTAGAGATTAAGTGTAGCTAGAGACTAAACTAGTCAAATAACCGAAGGGATAATTGGTTATTTACCCAAAAGTTCAACAGCCTTGGATCATCTACCCAAAGTTCATTGTACCTTGGTTAAGTACCCAACAAGGACTTAAAAATAAAAAAGATAATTACAGCAGGACCCTAATTAGAGTTAGTCACATACCGGTTGGTGGATCAGCTTTGATCTGATCAAATTGAAACCCTCCTCGACCATATCGAGTTCAACATATGTGCGCCTCCAGTCAGCGCCGTTCCCGGTGGCTGATCAATCGCCTCCGCATCCACAATTGAGAGACGCCTTTCAACCATCCCGACGCTGTTCGACTTTCATCAACGTCATCTGCTTGTGATAGCCGTCGTCCGCCTATGCCGTGCTCATACGTCAGGCCGCCGTGCGCATGTATGTCCTGGATTCCATCTTCTGCTATGTCTAATGTTGTTGTACGACCAGACAAGCGCATCCGAAAATCCGTTGGTCAGGTGAGTCGGCACTTGATTAGTATACTTCAATCGGAGGTAGTCGATGAACTGATTCATATTATTTGCAGCATCATGGAAGCCATATACATGCTTGTGATCAGTTTCGGCAGAACCGTGGAAAGTTGCATGCATTCATATAAATGACAGCCCACACGTGCATGCATATTTCCACATACATAAAGATCTAATTTAGGGCTGCGAGGTTCTTTTATTAAAACATGTACAGATCAGGTCAGATATTCCCCAGGCTTCAGTACAAACAGCGATTAAAACAGACTTGCCCCAAAGTAGTCATTTTCATGGCCAATTAAAGGGTAATTTGTAAGTTTACACAAGACCCCTTTTGGGTAAATCATAAACACAACTAAGCCTTTTGTTGGGTATTTAACCAAGGTGCAATCAACTTTGGGTAGATGATCCAAGGCTGATGAACTTTGGGATAATTGGTTATTTACCCAAAAGTTCAACAGCCTTGGATCATCTACCCAAAGTTCATTGTACCTTGGTTAAGTACCCAACAAGGACTTAAAAATAAAAAAGATAACTACAGCAGGACCCTAATTAGAGTTAGTCACAGACCGGTTGGTGGATCAGCTTTGATCTGATCAAATTGAAACCCTCCTCGACCATATCGAGTTCAACATATGTGCGCCTCCAGTCAGCGTCGTTCCCGGTGGCTGATCAATCGCCTCCGCATCCACAATTGAGAGACGCCTTTCAACCATCCCGACGCTGTTCGACTTTCATCAACGTCATCTGCTTGTGATAGCCGTCGTCCGCCTATGCCGTGCTCATACGTCGGGCCGCCGTGCGCATGTATGTCCTGGATTCCATCTTCTGCTATGTCTAATGTTGTTGTACGGCCAGACAAGCGCATCCGAAAATCCGTTGGTCAGGTGAGTCGGCACTTGATTAGTATACTTCAATCGGAGGTAGTCGATGAACTGATTCATATTATTTGCAGCATCATGGAAGCCATATACATGCTTGTGATCAGTTTCGGCAGAACCGTGGAAAGTTGCATGCATTCATATAAATGACAGCCCACACGTGCATGCATATTTCCACATACATAAAGATCTAATTTAGGGCTGCGAGGTTCTTTTATTAAAACATGTACAGATCAGGTCAGATATTCCCCAGGCTTCAGTACAAACAGCGATTAAAACAGACTTGCCCCAAAGTAGTCATTTTCATGGCCAATTAAAGGGTAATTTGTAAGTTTACACAAGACCCCTTTTGGGTAAATCATAAACACAACTAAGCCTTTTGTTGGGTATTTAACCAAGGTGCAATCAACTTTGGGTAGATGATCCAAGGCTGATGAACTTTTGGGTAAATTACCAATTCTCCCACAACCGAAGGGATAATTGATTATTTACCCAAAAGTTCACCAGCCTTGGATCATCTACCCAAAGTTCATTGTACCTTGGTTAAGTACCCAACAAGGACTTAAAAATAAAAAAGATAATTACAGCAGGACCCTAATTAGAGTTAGTCACAGACCGGTTGGTGGATCAGCTTTGATCTGATCAAATTGAAACCCTCCTCGACCATATCGAGTTCAACATATGTGCGCCTCCAGTCAGCGCCGTTCCCGGTGGCTGATCAATCGCCTCCGCATCCACAATTGAGAGACGCCTTTCAACCATCCCGACGCTGTTCGACTTTCATCAACGTCATCTGCTTGTGATAGCCGTCGTCCGCCTATGCCGTGCTCATACGTCGGGCCGCCGTGCGCATGTATGTCCTGGATTCCATCTTCTGCTATGTCTAATGTTGTTGTACGGCCAGACAAGCACATCCGAAAATCCGTTGGTCAGGTGAGTCGGCACTTGATTAGTATACTTCAATCGGAGGTAGTCGATGAACTGATTCATATTATTTGCAGCATCATGGAAGCCATATACATGCTTGTGATCAGTTTCGGCAGAACCGTGGAAAGTTGCATGCATTCATATAAATGACAGCCCACACGTGCATGCATATTTCCACATACATAAAGATCTAATTTAGGGCTGCGAGGTTCTTTTATTAAAACATGTACAGATCAGGTCAGATATTCCCCAGGCTTCAGTACAAACAGCGATTAAAACAGACTTGCCCCAAAGTAGTCATTTTCATGGCCAATTAAAGGGTAATTTGTAAGTTTACACAAGACCCCTTTTGGGTAAATCATAAACACAACTAAGCCTTTTGTTGGGTATTTAACCAAGGTGCAATCAACTTTGGGTAGATGATCCAAGGCTGATGAACTTTTGGGTAAATTACCAATTCTCCCACAACCGAAGGGATAATTGGTTATTTACCCAAAAGTTCACCAGCCTTGGATCATCTACCCAAAGTTCATTGTACCTTGGTTAAGTACCCAACAAGGACTTAAAAATAAAAAAGATAATTACAGCAGGATCCTAATTAGAGTTAGTCACAGACCGGTTGGTGGATCAGCTTTGATCTGATCAAATTGAAACCCTCCTCGACCATATCGAGTTCAACATATGTGCGCCTCCAGTCAGCGCCGTTCCCGGTGGCTGATCAATCGCCTCCGCATCCACAATTGAGAGACGCCTTTCAACCATCCCGACGTTGTTCGACTTTCATCAACGTCATCTGCTTGTGATAGCCGTCGTCCGCCTATGCCGTGCTCATACGTCGGGCCGCCGTGCGCATGTATGTCCTGGATTCCATCTTCTGCTATGTCTAATGTTGTTGTACGGCCAGACAAGCGCATCCGAAAATCCGTTGGTCAGGTGAGTCGGCACTTGATTAGTATACTTCAATCGGAGGTAGTCGATGAACTGATTCATATTATTTGCAGCATCATGGAAGCCATATACATGCTTGTGATCAGTTTCGGCAGAACCGTGGAAAGTTGCATGCATTCATATAAATGACAGCCCACACGTGCATGCATATTTCCACATACATAAAGATCTAATTTAGGGCTGCGAGGTTCTTTTATTAAAACATGTACAGATCAGGTCAGATATTCCCCAGGCTTCAGTACAAACAGCGATTAAAACAGACTTGCCCCAAAGTAGTCATTTTCATGGCCAATTAAAGGGTAATTTGTAAGTTTACACAAGACCCCTTTTGGGTAAATCATAAACACAACTAAGCCTTTTGTCGGGTATTTAACCAAGGTGCAATCAACTTTGGGTAGATGATCCAAGGCTGATGAACTTTTGGGTAAATTACCAGTTCTCCCATAACCGAAGGGATAATTGGTTATTTACCCAAAAGTTCACCAGCCTTGGATCATCTACCCAAAGTTCATTGTACCTTGGTTAAGTACCCAACAAGGACTTAAAAATAAAAAAGATAATTACAGCAGGACCCTAATTAGAGTTAGTCACAGACCGGTTGGTGGATCAGCTTTGATCTGATCAAATTGAAACCCTCCTCGACCATATCGAGTTCAACATATGTGCGCCTCCAGTCAGCGAAAAATAATTAGAAAAACAAAAATGAATATAAAAAATTAACGAAATAGCCTTTAGTCCCGGTTGGTGTTACAAACCGGGACTAAAGGCCAGCAGCCCATGTGGCAGGACCGTTAGTCCCGATTTGTTCTACAACCGGAACTAAAGGGGAGGGACTTTAGTCCCGAATGGTCACTAAAGGCCCTTACCAACCGGGATTATAGGCCCTTTTTCTACTAGTGGCTGCGTTTTTGTCCGCCGCGACCCATCCGAACGCGTTGAAGGTGGCCTTACAATCTTGACAAGTAGGTTCGCCACATAGGGCGATGCAGCCTCGTCCTAACTGTGCATAGGGCCGTAGCGAAAGCGAGTCTTCATAGGGCGAGTCTTCAAATGCAGCCTCTTCATAGAACGTGAAACCGTGCTGAGCTCCCAAGCAGTGGGAGGGGAAAGTGATCTCTGACCGCGTGCCTGTTGAAGAATGAGCCGGCGACTCATAGGCAGTGGCTTGGTTAAGGGAACGGAACCCACCGGAGCCGTAGAGAAAGCGAGTCTTCATAGGGCGATTGTCACTGCCACTTTATTGCTCACCCATTTGATCTTTGATGGCTCAAAGTCAGGCCGTCCTCTCATGATTGTTGCTTCCGCCGGGATACTTCAAAGAGAAGAGTGAGTTCACGAAACAGTGGAGATTATCCTCACGGATTAGAGATTTAGTTCTAGAAATAGACATTTTTTTTGTAAAAGTGGAACGTTCACAAAACATGGTAAGTCACTGTCTCGCGAATTTCACGAGGGCAGAGGCTAGAACTGCCGTGTGGCGTGGTTCAGTACCTGAGGGTTTATCCCAGGAATTGGATCATGACCTTCTTGTAACCCCTGTGGCTTAATGAAATCCTCTTTTACCTGAAAAAAGAGAAGAGTGAGTCCCTTTCCTTGTCTTCAACCCCACGATCTCATTAGCACAATCTGACTCTCTGGGCCTTGGCATCTTCTCTCCATCGGCTGAAGCCCCTCAAACTCAAAGCAAGCTAAGAGCATCTCTAGCAGAGCCCGTAAACACGTGAACTGAAAACTGCGAGTTCAGTTCACCGAACTCGTGTTTACGGGCCGAAAACCATTATCACAGATTAGAATCCGTATAAGTGTAACTGAAAAACAGAATTTGAAATGTCGCGGGTAAATTAGACGATGATCATGTATATAGATGAATTTGATGCTTCGATTGAGTATCAAAACTTACATAGTTCGAGAAATTAAACCTAAAATACTTATACACCGGCAAGCGCTACTTAGTTTAAGCAAAATGCGGCCTAAAATAGTGGCCTATGCGCGCGGCGGTGTCGGTGGTGGCGCAGCGTGTCGGCGGCAGACGGCGTCGACGCTGTCGTGGAGGAGCTTCACTCCTCGTCGACGTCAATCTCGACTATTTTGAGCTTCACGCGGCGGACGCTGTCGAGGTTACTCCTCGGCAATGCCCTCCGTTTGGGGCTTAGGGTAGATGGAATCATGTAGGCTGACACGAGACATCGGTTATCAAACAAGCGGGGAGAGCGATTTACCCAGGTTCGGGGCCCTCGATGAGGTAAAACCCTTACGTTCTGCCTGTCTGATCTTGATTATGAAAATATCGGGTTACAATGGGGTGCCGAAGGTTTCGGCTATGATCTCGTCGAGAGACTAAGTTCTGCAGGGACCTAGTGAAAGAACATGTCCATTACCCCATGTGTGGTTTTGGTAATTGATGACAATCCCTATGGACTAACAGTTGCATTAAGAATCAATCTTAGGTCAAGTCCATAGCCATGTGTTGGACTCAAGGTTGCAAGATGGAGAAGACGGAGTACAATGACGAAGACGGTGTCGAAGAGAGACGAAGACGGCGTTGAAGATGAAGAGAGAAGACGGCGTAGAAGATGAAGAGAGAAGACGGCTTAGAAGATGAAGAGAGAAGAAGGTGTTGAAGATGGATGAAGACGGTGGCGTGCGTACATGTTGAAGGAAGACGGTGGCATGTACAATCATGAAGAGTATGAAGACGGAGCTTGCCGACTCGAGAAGAACGCGCAAGGACAAGGTTTGTGCTCGATAGGATAGTGGGTCGCATCATCGGAGAGAGCTCAAACCTTGCATGCATTGCATCGTGTTTCTTGGTTCTTATTGGTTCTTATCCATGAAACGGATTCCGGTTGCATCGCATGTTGCATGTGCGAGGGTGATGATTTTCCCGATATACCGTATTGAGAGGTTACACCTCTATGACCATGAGAAAATCATCACCCACTCTTTTCCATGATTTCGTCACATGAGAAGGTAGCTCTTGTCGTCCTCTTTCCAACAAAATTGGTTTCATGTCATTCCGAGTTTCCTAGCCCGAGTTATGGATTTTACATTGCATCATATATGAAAAAGAAAAAGAAAAACCATTTTGGGCCGGCCGGTACTACCGCGTGCGGTACCGGCCCAACTACCGCATCAGCCTTCCAGGCTTACTGGACTCGAAGCGGTACCAGACCGGTACCGGCCCGGTAGTACCGTAACCCATTTACGGTACCAGGCCGGTACCGGACCCGGTACTACCGCTGGCCCATCTTCTTCCCCGCAGCCACTCCCAGCCGCCGCCCGCTTGCCCCGCACTGGGCTGCCGCTTGGTCAGCCGGCGCATGCCCAGCTCCTGCCGCGGCCCAGCCTCTCACGCGCCCAGGCCGCTAGCTCGCCAGCTGCCATCTGCGCTCGACGCGCGGGAGAATCCCCGCGTTGACCATGCCTCCCGCCCACACGCCCGTACGCCGCAGCCGTACGGCTCCCGCTCGCTGCGCGCGCGCACCTGCCGCTCCACGCACGCTGTGCTGCCGCCTGGTCCCACCGCTGTTGTGATGCGTGCGCTACCACACACGCGCTGCCGCGGCTGCTGTCCTCTCTCTCTCTCCTGCATGATTTCAGTTTTGCTCCAGTTTCAGCACAAGCGGTAGTACTGCTCCGCAGAGCGGTACTACCGGTTTTGGGCCGTTTTTCGTCTGTTTTCTGCTCAGTTTGCGCGCGAGCGGTAGTACCGCTTTGACAAGCGGTAGTACCGCTCGGGCGCGAATCTGACCGTTTTTCTGCCCCAACAGCTATATTTCTGGGCCCCTATATATATCTCTCTTCTACCTCCGACCCAACCACTTCTTCCCCTCCATTCTCTCTCCTCTATTGTTGACCTTGAGTTCTTTCTTCCTCCTCTTGATCCCCCACTATTTCTTGCATATTTTTTGGGGGAAAGGAGAGAGGAGATCTAGATCTAGAGCTTCACCAATTGAATCTCTCTCCAAGTGTGGGGATCTTGCTAGATCTAGATCTTGGAGTTGCTTGGTGTTTCTCCTCATATTTGTTCTTCCTCCCTTATTCCCCCAATAGCTTTTGTAGCTTTGTTGGAATTTGGGAGAGAAGAACTTGGGCATCTTAGTGGTGTTCTTAGCCATTGCATCGGTTTGGGTTCTCTCCGGGGTTTCGGTCTCGTAGAGGGCATGTTGACCTTGGTGGTGTTGTAGCCTTAGTGGCCTTGTTACCTTTGTGGTGTTGTAGCCTTTTGTGGCCTTGTAGCCTTTGTGGCCTTGTCGTCTTTGTGGCGTTGTTGCCTTTGTGGTGTGGTAGCCTTAGTGGCGTTGTTACCTTAGTGGAGTGTGGTAGCCTTTGTGGTTTTGGTGCCTGTTGTGGCGCGTTGGTGTCTTGGTGGCCTTGTCGCCGGTGTGGCGTGTTGTAGCCTCTTGTGGCCTTGTACTTGAGAGCCTCCGTGTTGTGGAGTTGCCTCAAGCTTGATACTTGGGAGTTTGCCCAAGCTTGTACGGGTTCGGTGATCACCCTCAAGGGCTCCTTAGTGGATCGAGGCTTTTCTCCTTGGAGGAAAGGCTCGAGGAGAATACGGTGGCCCTAGTGGCTCATTGGAGTGCCTCGTGCCTCCACACCGCTCCAACGGAGACGTAACACTGATATGCGTAAAGCACACGCCCGTTGGGAACCCCAAGTGGAAGGTGTGATGCGTGTAGCAGCAAGTTTCCCTCAGTAAGAAACCAAGGTTTATCAAACCAGTAGGAGTCAAGGATCATGTGAAGGTCGTTGGTGACGGAGTGTAGTGCGGCGCAACACCAGGGATTCCGGCGCCAACGTGGAACCTGCAGAACACAATCAAAGTACTTTGCCCCAACGTAACAGTGAGGTTGTCAATCTCACCGGCTTGCTGAAAACAAAGGATTAACCGTATAGTGTGGAAGATGATGTTTGTTTGCGAAGAACAGTAAAGAACAATTGCAGTAGATTGTATTTCAGATGTAAAGAATGGACCGGGGTCCACAGTTCACTAGTGGTGTCTCTCCCGTAAGATAAATAGCATGTTGGGTGAACAAATTACAGTTGGGCAATTGACAAATAAAGAAGCCATAACAATGCACATACATATATCATGATGAGTACTATGAGATTTAATCAGGGCATTACGACAAAGTACATAGACCGCTATCCAGCATGCATCTATGCCTAAAAAGTCCACTTTCAGGTTATCATCCGAACCCCTTCCGGTATTAAGTTGCAAACAACAGACAATTGCATTAAGTATGGTGCGTAATGTAATCAACACAAATATCCTTAGACAAAGCATCGATGTTTTATCCCTAGTGGCAACATCACATCCACAACCTTAGAATTTTCTGTCATTGTCCCAGATTCAATGGAGGCATGAACCCACTATCGAGCATAAATACTCCCTCTTGGAGTTACAAGTATCAACTTGGCCAGAGCCTCTACTAGCAACGGAGAGCATGCAAGAACATAAACGACATATATGATAGATTGATAATCAACTTGACATAGTATTCAATATTCATCGGATCCCAACAAACACAACATGTAGCATTACAAATAGATGATCTTGATCATGATAGGCAGCTCACAAGATCTAACATGATAGCACAATGAGGAGAAGACAACCATCTAGCTACTGCTATGGACCCATAGTCCAGGGGTGAACTACTCACACATCGATCCGGAGGCGATCATGGCGATGAAGATCCCTCCGGGAGATGATTCCCCTCTCCGGCAGGGTGCCGGAGGTGATCTCCTGAATCCCCCGAGATGGGATTGGCGGCGGCTGCGTCTCTGGAAGGTTTTCCGTATCGTGGCTCTCGGTACTGGGGGTTTAGCGACGAAGGCTTTAAGTAGGCGGAAGGGTAGGTTTAGGGGCGACACGAGGGCCCCACACGCCAGGACCGCGCGACAAAGGCCTGGGCCGCGCCGCCCTGTTGTGTCGGCGCCTCGTCGCCCCACTTCGTTTCCCTTTCGGTCTTCTGGAAGCTTCGTGGAAAAATAAGACCCTGGGCGTTGATTTCGTCCAATTCCGAGAATATTTCCTTTGTAGGATTTCTGAAACCAAAAAACAGCAAGAAACAAGAATCGGCTCTTCGGCATCTCGTCAATAGGTTAGTGCCGGAAAATGCATAATAATGACATATAATGTGTATAAAACATGTGAGTATCATCATAAAAGTAGCATGGAACATAAGAAATTATAGATACGTTTGAGACGTATCAAGCATCCCCAAGCTTAGTTCCTACTCGCCCTCGAGTAGGTAAACGATAACAAGGATAATTTCTGAAGTGACATGCTATCATAATCTTGATCAATACTATTGTAAAGCACATGAGATGAATGCAGCGATTCGAAGCAATGATGAAGACAATGAGTAAACAACTGAATCATATAGTAAAGACTTTTCATGAATAATACTTTCAAGACAAGCATCAATAAGACTTGCATAACAGTTAACTCATAAGCAATAAATTCTTAGTAGAAAGCTTTGAATCAACACAAAGGAAGATATAAGTTTCAGCGGTTGCTTTCAACTTCAACATGTTTATCTCATGGATAATTGTCAACACAAAGTAATATAACAAGTGCAATAGGTAAACATGTAAGAATCAATGCACACAGTTGACACAAGTGTTTGCTTCTGAGATAGAAAGAAGTAGGTAAACTGACTCAACATAAAGTAAAAGATTGGCCCTTCGCAGAGGGAAGCATGGATTACTATTTTTGTGCTAGAGCTTTTCATTTTGAAAACATAGAAACAATTTTGTCAACGGTAGTAATAAATCATATGTGTTATGTATGAGATATTCTATAAGTTGCAAGCCTCATGCATAGTATACTAATAGTGCCCGCACCTTGTCCTAATTAGCTTGGATTAACACGGATTATCATTGCATAGCATATGTTTCAACCAAGTGTCACAAAGGGGTACCTCTATGCCACCTGTACAGAGGTCTAAGGAGAAAGTTCGCATTGGATTTCTCCCTTTTGATTATTCTCAACTTAGACATCCATACCGGGACAACATAGACAACAGATAATGGACTCCTCTTTAATGCTTAAGCATTTAACAACAGATAATATTCTCATAAGAGATTGAGGATTTTGTGTCCAAACTGAAACTTCCACCATGATTCATGGCTTTAGTTAGCGGCCCAATGTTCTTCTCTAACAATATGCATACTCAAACCATTTGATCATGAAAATCACCCTTACTTCAGACAAGACGAACATGCATAGCAACTCACATGATATTCAACAAAGGTAAAAGTTGATGGCGTCCCCAGAAACATGGTTACCGCTCAACAAGCAACTTATTAAGAAATAAGATACATAAGTACATATTCTTCACCACAATAGTTTTTAAGGCTATTTTTCCATGAGCTATGTATTGTAAAGGCAAAGAATAGAAGTTTAAAGGTAGCACTCAAGTAATGTACTTTGGAATGGCAGAGAAATACCATGTGGTAGGTAGGTATGGTGGACACAAATGGCATAGTTTTTGGCTCAAGGATTTGGATGCACGAGAAGAATCCCTCTCAATACAAGGCTAGGCTAGCAAGGTTGTTCGAAGCAAACTCAAGTATAAAATGGTGCAGCAAGACTCACATATGAACATATTGTAAGCATTATAAGACTTTACATCGTCTCCTTGTTGTTCAAACACCTCAACCAGAAAATATCTAGACTTAGAGAGACTAATCAAGCAAACCAAATTTTAGCAAGCTCTATGTAGTTCTTCATTAATAGGTGCAAAGTACATGATGCAAGAGCTTAAACATGATCTATATGAGCACAACAATTGCCAAGTATCAAATTATTCAAGACATTATAGCATTTACCACATGAAGCATTTTCCGTTTCCAACCATATGTCAATGAACGAAGTAGTTCAACCTTCGCAATGAACATTAAGAATAAAGCTAAGAACATATGTGTTCATACGAAACAGCGGAGCGTGTCTCTCTCCCAAACAAAGAATGCTAGGATCCGATTTTATTCAAACAAAAACAAAAACAAACAGACGCTCCAAGTAAAGTACATAAGATGTGACTGAATAAAAATATAGTTTCACTAGAGGTGACCTGATAAGTTGTCGATGAAGAAGGGGATGCCTTGGGCATCCCCAAGCTTAGATGCTTGAGTCTTATTGAAATATGCAGGGATGAACCATGGGGGCATCCCCAAGCTTAGACTTTTCACTCTTCTTGATCATATTGTATCATCCTCCTCTCTTGACCCTTGAAAACTTCCTCCACACCAAACTCGAAACAAACTCATTAGAGGGTTAGTGCATAATTGAAAATTCATATATTCAGAGGTGACATAATCATTATTAACACTTCTGGACATTGCACAAAGCTACTGAAAGTTAATGGGACAAAGAAATCCATCAAACATAGCAAAACAGGCAATGCGAAATAAAAGGGCAGAATCTGTCAAAACAGAACAGTACGTAAAGACGAATTTTTCAGGGGCACTTAACTTGCTCAGATGAAAATGCTCAAATTTAATGAAAGTTGCGTACGTATCTGAGGATCACGCACGTAAATTGGCAGATTTTTCTAAATTTTCTACAGCAGGGGCTGCTCAATTTCGTGACAGTAAGAATTCTGTTTCTGCGCAGCAATCCAAATCTAGTATCAACATTACTATCAAAGACTTTACTTGGCACAACAATGCAATAAAATAAAGATAAAGAGAGGTTGCTACAGTAGTAACAACTTCCAAGACTCAAATATAAAACAAAACTGCTGTAGTAAAATAATGGGTTGTCTCCCATAAGCGCTTTTCTTTAACGCCTTTCAGCTAGGCGCAGAAAGTGTGAATCAAGTATTATCAAGAGATGAAGCATTGACATCATAATTTGTTCTAATAATAGAATCATAAGGTAACTTCATTCTTTTTCTAGGGAAGTGTTCCATACCTTTCTT
This sequence comes from Lolium perenne, assembly GCF_019359855.2. NCBI lineage: Eukaryota > Viridiplantae > Streptophyta > Magnoliopsida > Poales > Poaceae > Lolium > Lolium perenne. The sequence continues at coordinate 777,812 of NW_027248986.1, forward strand.
GAGAGGAAATTGATATTTAATATTACCTTCCTTCATATCAATAGTTGCACCAACAGTTCGAAGAAAAGGCCTTCCCAATATAATGGGACAAGATGCATTGCATTCAATATCCAAGACAACAAAATCAACGGGGACAAGATTATTGTTAACCATAATGCGAACATTATCAATCCTCCCCAAAAGTTTCTTTATAGCATTATCAGCAAGATTGACATCCAAATAACAATTTGTCAATGGTGGCAAGTCAAGCATATCATAGATTTTCTTAGGCATAACAGAAATACTTGCTCCAAGATCACATAAAGCATTACAATCAAAATCATTGACCTTCATCTTAATGATGGGCTCCCAACCATCTTCTAACTTCCTAGGAATAGAAGTTTCAAGTTTTAGTTTCTCTTCTCTAGCTTTAATGAGAGCATTTGTAATATGTTTTGTAAAGGCCAAATTTATAGCACTAGCATTGGGACTTTTAGCAAGTTTCTGTAAGAACTTTATAACTTCAGAGATGTGACAATCATCAAAATCTAAACCATTATGATCTAAAGCAATGGGATCATTGTCCCCAGTATTTTGAAAAATTTCAGCAGTTTTATCACAAGCAGTTTCAGCAGTTTTAGCAGTTTCAAGCAGTTTTGTACGCTTTGCATTAGGAGTAGAAACATTGCCAACACCAATTATTTTACCATTGATAGTAGGAGGTGTAGCAACATGTGAATCATCATCATTACTAGTGGTGGTAATAGTCCAAACTTTAGCTACATTATTCTCTTTAGCAAGTTTTTCGTTTTCTTCTCTATCCCACCTAGCATGCAATTCAGCCATCAATCTAATATTTTCATTAATTCGAACTTGGATGGCATTTGCTGTAGTAACAATTTTATTATTATTATCCTTATTAGGAATAACTTTCAATTTTAAAAGATCAACATCAGAGGCAAGTCTATCAACCTTAGAAGCAAGAATATCAAGCTTTTCTTCAACAGATTTGTTAAAAGCAGTTTGTGTACTAATAAATTCTTTAAGCATGGCTTCAAGACCAGGGGGTACACTCCTATTATTGTTGTAAGAATTCCCATAAGAATTACCATAACCATTACTATTAGCAGAAGGATATGGCCTATAGTTGTTACCAGAATTATTCCTATAAGCATTGTTGTTGAAATTATTATTTTTAATAAAATTCACATCAACATTCTCTTCTTGAGCAACCAATGAATCTAAAGGAACATTATTAGGATCAACATTAGATCTACCATTCACAAGCATAGACATAATCACATCAATCTTATCACTCAAGGAGGAGGTTTCTTCAACAGAATTTACCTTCTTACCTTGTGGAGCCCTTTCAGTGTGCCATTCAGAGTAATTTATCATCATATCATCAAGAAGCTTTGTCGCCGCCCCCAAAGTGATGGACATAAAGGTACCTCCAGCAGCTGAATCCAATAGGTTCTGCAAAGAAAAATTCAATCCTGCATAGAAGGTTTGGATGATCATCCAAGTAGTTAGTCCATGGGTTGGGCAATTCTTTACCAAAGATTTCATTCTTTCCCATGCTTGAGCAACATGTTCATTATCCAATTGCTTAAAATTCATTATGCTACTTCTCAAAGATATAATTTTAGCAGGAGGATAATATCTACCAATGAAAGCATCCTTACATTTAGTCCATGAATCAATACTATTCTTAGGCAAAGATAGCAACCAATCTTTAGCTCTTCCTCTTAAGGAGAAAGGAAACAATTTCAGTTTTATAATATCACCATCTACATCCATATACTTTTGCATTTCACAAAGTTCAACAAAATTATTAAGATGGGCAGCAGCATCATCAGAACTAACACCAGAAAATTGCTCTCTCATGACAAGATTTAATAAAGCAGGTTTAATTTCAAAAAATTCTGTTGCAGTAGCAGGTGGAGCAATAGGTGTGCATAGGAAATCATTATTATTTGTGCTAGTGAAGTCACACAACTTAGTGTTTTCAGGAGTATTCATTTTAACAGTAGTAAATAAAACAAACTAAATAAAGTAAATGCAAGTAACTAATTTTTTTGTGTTTTTAATATAGAGAACACAAACAAGATAGTAAATAAAGTAAAGCTAGCAACTATTTTTTTTTTTGTGTTTTTGATATAGAGAACAAACCAAGCAGTAAATAATGTAAAGTAAAGCAAGACAAAAACGAAGTAAAGAGATTGGATGTGGGAGACTCCCCTTGCAGCGTGTCTTGATCTCCCCGGCAACGGCGCCAGAAATTTAGCTTGATACGCGTAAAGCACACGCCCGTTGGGAACCCCAAGTGGAAGGTGTGATGCGTGTAGCAGCAAGTTTTCCTCAGTAAGAAACCAAGGTTTATCGAACCAGTAGGAGTCAAGGATCACGTGAAGGTCGTTGGTGACGGAGTGTAGTGCGGCGCAATACCAGGGATTCCGGCGCCAACGTGGAACCTGCACAACACAATCAAAGTACTTTGCCCCAACGTAACAGTGAGGTTGTCAATCTCACCGGCTTGCTGAAAACAAAGGATTAACCGTATAGTGTGGAAGATGATGTTTGTTTGCGAAGAACAGTAAAGAACAATTGCAGTAGATTGTATTTCAGATGTAAAGAATGGACCGGGGTCCACAGTTCACTAGTGGTGTCTCTCCCATAAGATAAATAGCATGTTGGGTGAACAAATTACAGTTGGGCAATTGACAAATAAAGAAGGCATAACAATGCACATACATATATCATGATGAGTACTATGAGATTTAATCAGGGCATTACGACGAAGTACATAGACCGCTATCCAGCATGCATCTATGCCTAAAAAGTCCACTTTCAGGTTATCATCCGAACCCCTTCCGGTATTAAGTTGCAAACAACAGACAATTGCATTAAGTATGGTGCGTAATGTAATCAACACAAATATCCTTAGACAAAGCATCGATGTTTTATCCCTAGTGGCAACAGCACATCCACAACCTTAGAACTTTCTCATTCGTCCCGATTCAATGGAGGCATGAACCCAGTATCGAGCATAAATACTCCCTCTTGGAGTTACAAGTATCAACTTGGCTAGAGCCTCTACTAGCAACGGAGAGCATGCAAGAACATAAACAACATATATGATAGATTGATAATCAACTTGACATAGTATTCAATATTCATCGGATCCCAACAAACACAACATGTAGCATTACAAATAGATGATCTTGATCATGATAGGCAGCTCACAAGATCTAACATGATAGCACAATGAGGAGAAGACAACCATCTAGCTACTGCTATGGACCCATAGTCCAGGGGTGAACTACTCACACATCGATCCGGAGGCGATCATGGCGATGAAGAGCCCTCCGGGAGATGATTCCCGTCTCCGGCAGGGTGCCGGAGGCGATCTCCTGAATCCCCCGAGATGGGATTGGCGGCGGCTGCGTCTCTGGAAGGTTTTCGTATCGTGGCTCTCGGTACTGGGGGTTTCACGACGAAGGCTTTAAGTAGGCGGAAGGGTAGGTTTAGGGGCGACACGAGGGCCCCACACGCCAGGGCCGCGCGGCCAAGGCCTGGGCCGCGCCGCCCTGTTGTGTCAGCGCCTCGTCGCCCCACTTCGTTTCCCTTTCGGTCTTCTGGAAGCTTCGTGGAAAAATAAGACCCTGGGCGTTGATTTCGTCCAATTCCGAGAATATTTCCTTTGTAGGATTTCTGAAACCAAAAACAGCAGAAAACAGCAACTGGCTCTTCGGCATCTCGTCAATAGGTTAGTGCCGGAAAATGCATAATAATGACATATAATGTGTATAAAACATGTGAGTATCATCATAAAAGTAGCATGGAACATAAGAAATTATAGATACGTTTGAGACGTATCAAACACCCTTGGGTGTGAACTTCGGGATACATCGTCGTCTCCTCGTGCACCGGTTACTTCTCGACCCGAGCTCCTTTACCTATGCGCTTTACATTGTGATATCTATCATGCTTGATGATATATATATCTTGTTATCACCTTGTTACTCATCATGCTAGCATAGGTTGTTGGAGCACTTAGGCAAACCCCTAGTTGATAGGCTTTGAGCTAAACTAGTAAACACATGTGTAGTTTTATTCTGCCTAGTTTAGCTCTCAAGTAAAAGTTTTTATACACCGCCTATTCATCCCCCCCTCTAGGCGACGTCCTAGTACATTCAATTGGTATCAGAGCTAGGGCTCTCTTATCTTGTTGGGCTTCACCGCCTAGAGAGTATGACGTCGGCTAGAGGATTAGTGCACATTTCCGCTCTTACATTTGATGGCACTAATTATGATGCTTGGAAATTCTACATGCTTGATTATTTTAGGGGCATGCACCCACATGTGGAGCAAATTCTTGATATGGGTTTTTCTCCTCCTAAGGATCCACAAAATCCATCTTATGAGGAGAAGAAAAACTCTTATCTAGATGCTCAAGCTACTAATGTGCTTTGCCGTGTTGTGAGCCATGTAGTTATCTCCTCCATCGCGCCCTTTCGGAGTGCTCATGAGTTTTGGACAAAGCTTCGAGATAAATATGGTGGGTCCAAGACCATTTAGGATGATCACACTCCTCCCACTTCACCAATGTGTGGTAAGACACAAGGTAATGCTATGGTGAGTGGTGATGAACATTGCATTGTTGATGGTGAGCCTTCTCTAGAAGATTCTTCATCCCTATCCCATTGCAATGTGTCATCTTTGGACTTGGACACTTATAGCACTATAAATGCTTTACATGCTAGTGTTGGTAGTCCTTGCATATCTTCATTCCATGATGATATGCTTGCCTTGTCTTGTTGCCATAATGAAAATACTTTGCTTTCCTCTAGTATTTGTGTGACTAACAATTTAGAGGAAACCGAAGATGCTATGGGCCAAGACAAGATCTTGGATGGAGCTTCAATTACTTCATCCTCTTCATCACCTCATGGTTCCTACACTTGCCTTATGGCTAAGGCTTCTAAGGTATCTCCTTCCTTGGAACCCTATATATCTAGTGATGATGAGGATGATGATATGGAAGAACTTAATGTTGCTTCCTTAAACATGATGGGTGAGTTGGTTTTTCATGCTCTTCATAAGAAGAAATTTGCTTGCTCTAACTTTATGAAAAACTTGGCTTTTGCCATTGAGAGCAAAAAAATTATTGAGAAAAAGGAAGAGCATGAGCGCGAGTATGCAAATGAGATTGCAACTCTTAGTGAAGCTCTTAAAGAACTACAAACCACCAATGAATCTCTTGAGGAGACTAATACGCGTACAGCACGCATCCGTTGGGAACCCCAAGAGGAAGGTGTGATGCGTACAGCGGCAAGTTTTCCCTCAGTATGAAACCAAGGTTTATCGAACCAGTAGGAGCCAAGAAGCACGTTGAAGGTTGATGGCGGCGGGATGTAGTGCGGCGCAACACCAGAGATTCCGGCGCCAACGTGGAACCTGCACAACACAACCAAAGTACTTTGCCCCAACGAAACAGCGAGGTTGTCAATCTCACCGGCTTGCTGTAACAAAGGATTAACCGTATTGTGTGGAAGATGATTGTTTGCAGAAAACAGTAAAACAGTATTGCAGTAGATTGTATTTCAGTATAGAGAATTGGACCGGGGTCCACAGTTCACTAGAGGTGTCTCTCCCATAAGATAAACAACATGTTGGGTGAACAAATTACAGTTGGGCAATTGACAAATAAAGAGGGCATGACCATGCACATACATATTATGATGAGTATTGTGAGATTTAATTGGGCATTACGACAAAGTACATAGACCGCTATCCAGCATGCATCTATGCCTAAAAAGTCCACCTTCAGGTTATCATCCGAACCCCCTCCAGTATTAAGTTGCTAACAACAGACAATTGCATTAAGTATTGCGCGTAATGTAATCAGTAACTACATCCTTGAACATAGCACCAATGTTTTATCCCTAGTGGCAACAAAGACATCCATAATCTTAGAGATTTGTCACTTCCCAGTTCACTGAGACATGAACCCACTATCGAGCATAAATACTCCCTCTTGGAGTTACAAGCATCTACTTGGCCAGAGCATCTACTAGTAACGGAGAGCATGCAAGATCATAAACAACACATAGACATAACTTTGATAATCAACATAACAAGTATTCTCTATTCATCGGAACCCAACTGTCGTCGTGGTGAATAGACAGATGCCATAGGATGGCTTAGATTGGGGCCGAATGGACACTAGAGGATTCGGGGGAGGGTTTGCGATTAGATGGGAAGAACTTCCGGATGCTTTCCTCAAGAACACAACCAAAGGCCGGTATACAAGAAGAGAGACAAGAGGAAGAACTCTTTACTAGATCGCGAGCTTCATTGATCTCAACATGGTTACAAGGTGGTGGTTCATGCCTTGCTACTATCGTGCGTCGCCCGTAAGAAGGGCTGCCCCCTCTCCTTATATAGGGGAGAGGGTGGCTTACAGTGCAAGAAACCCTAATGGCATCTTTGACTAGACAAACTACTTTACAAAGCTACTTTAATCATAGATGACGCCGGAGTCCTCTTTAATCAGGGCTGCTGATGTCCTCCGGCTTCTTTTAGCGTCATCCCTCTCTTTGGCGTCAGGGCTCTGATTAAAGCCACTTTGCTTAGCTCATCCTTGTCTTCTTGCTCTGAAGAGAATCTTTGACCAGTCCTGCCGACAGGCCCTTCAGTCCGGTATCTTCTATACCGGGTTCCGGCATACCCCCTTGGGGATGCCGGCTTGGCTTCACTTGGCCCAAACTCCTATATTACTTTCCGGTAAGAATATTAAACCGGTATCTCGATGGCTAAAACCATCCGGTTTGGCATGCCTTTGGCATACCGGGGGTTATCCCCCCAACATTAGTCCCCGAAGCTGGTATAGTCTGGAGGATTCTATCCTACTGACCATGCCAGGTTTTCATCTTTTCATGATACCGGTTTAACCTCTCCGGCCTGAGCTTGGATCCGGCATCTTTGCCCTTTTTGTCTCTTCTTTCTTTGCAAGGCTTCTTCCGGCATCTCTATTTTCCGGCATCCTTCGCATTTACTCCTTCCTCGGCGAAGTCGAGAATATTTTGGGCCCCGCGCCTGTCAGTGACATGCGCACTGTTAACTACCACGCCAGTGTCAGTTGTCACTTCGCTTCGACTCCCGCGCGGTCATTAAATGCCCCACTGCGGATCCCACTACCCACTGGGGATCCTGTGTGCGCTCCCGTGTGGCTTTCCCTTTTCTCGCGTGTACCTCTTCACCACGTGGCGGCCCAAGGCGCGAACCGTCGCGGGCCGCGAGGCGAACCGCCGCGGCCCAGCGGTTTTCAGCCCACTTTCTCTCTCCTTTATAAGCACAACCGCCCCTTCTTCTTCCTCTTCTTCGCATTCCCCATTCTTCGCGCACAGTGCTCCTCGTCTTTGCTCCTCCGCCGCTCTTCGTCCGCCGTCGCTCGCTCAAGCTCCAGCGCCCGGCGAACTCACGCCGTGCTCCCGCCGGACTTCGCTGTGCGGGAATCTTCAGCAGCACCTTCACCGCGCCCGCTGCATTCGCGCTTCTTCGCGAGCTTCTCCACCTCGCCGTCGACGGTGGTTGTTGGCGACAGCAGGTTCTCTCCGTCGCCGGCGAAAGTCTTCCTCAGCGACCGCGCCGCTCAAGGTTGGTAGCAATCTTACTTTGCTCGCCATCTGCTTGCTTTTGAGATCTTGGGTCTACGGTGTTCTTATTTCCTTCTTTTCTTTGGTTTTATTCTTACTCGTAGATCTTCACGCGGGGTTCAAGTGTGGGATTTCTGTTTTTCTGCCTAGCCATCCAATGTCTGACGAGGAATCTTCCTCCGCATCTTCTTCCTCTTTTTCCGTTAAGCGCCGTAGACAATCTCCCGGCGAATCCACGGCCTCAGATCCAATGGACACCGATTCCGGCAACCAGCAGGAATCCGGTAGCCGCCAAGAGTCCGGTGGCCATCTAGAATCCGGTAGCTTTAGCCAAGCTTCCGGTAGCCAAGAAGCGAGTAGCTCTGGCCAAGCCTGTAGTAGCTCTAGCCAATCTTTCGGCGCAGAGCCTTCCCCAATCACCCGCGGAGCCTGGATGGGCTCCAATGTTACTGAGTATGAGATCGACTGGTTATACCGGTCCCGCCGGATTCCGGAAGGAGTAGTCTGCCGGATTCCCGGCGACGAAATCGAACCGGACCCCGAGCCCGGTGAATATGTTGTTTTTCTCGCTCACTTTGAGCGCGGCTTCGGCCTTCCTGCCTCCCCTTTTTTCCGGGAGTTTCTAGATTTCTATAAACTCCAACCTCACCACCTTCCTGGCAACGCCATCTTCTACCTTTCTTGCTATGCCACCTTCATGGAGGCCTATATCGGCATTCGTCCCACTCGTGAGACGTTTGCCCGCTTCTTTTGTTTGCGGATAAACTCCGTCCAGGGCAAGGAAATCCCTAAGCCCAAACCGCCCGTGGAGTGCGGATCTTGCATCGTTGGCTCCCGTCAAGGGAGCACTTTTCTTAAGTTTGCCGGCCTCGAGTCTTGCCGCGCTTGGCAAGGAACCTTTTTCTATGTGAAGAACGAGGGCCGCGCCAATCTTATTGATCTTCCTCCGTTCCAAACGGGGCCTCCTAGCAGAACCAATTGGAGCTACAACCCAAAGACGGATCACGCCGAAACCAACCGGGTAGTACGCTTCTTGGCTTCTCTGAAGAAGGAGACCAAGATCTGCTCTGATGATATCATCCGTACTTTTATATCGCGGCGGGTGCTTCCTCTGAAGCGCCGCGTGCATAGGATGAGCGAGATGTACGGCCCTGGCGATCCTACCAAGATCACAAGCCGTCCTCTTAGCAAGAAGGATGTTGTTCGCAAGGCTAAGCAGATCTGCCAAACTGCTATGCCTTTTGAATGGGAATGGGGCCTCCTTCCCCTCAGCACTGCTAACCCTCCGACCCAAGAAGTAAGGGATTACGCAATTGGGGTAGTCTTTTTCGGTAACTTTTTGCTTTTATTAACTTCCCTTTTTTCGTGTTTCAGGCCAAGGACCGCTTCCCCCTCATCCAGGCAGAGCGACGTGGGATTCCGGTGAAGCGCGCCCTTGACTCCTTCGACCCAGATCCCTACATTTTTCGGAAGGATCTGAAGATGGGCAAGACCCCGGCTGCGCGCCTTGGCCGGGACCCGCCGGAGCCAACCGGGTCCTCCGATGACCTGACCATGCTCGAGGTATTTTCTTTTCCGGTTTCTTGTACTTTGCCGTTATTACTTCGTTGCGAATTGCCTCTTAACCATTTTCAACTCATAGATCCATGAGCGCGTGCCGCCCCTGCGCGCCGAGGCCGGCTCTGAGTTTGTGGACAAACTCATGGCCCAGGGCCAAAAGAACAAGCAGCCGGCATCTAATGCCGGTTCCAGCCAGGCCCCTCCCTCCAAGCGCTTCCGGACTGAGCCGGTGGGGGAGAAGGAGGTGGGCGTGCGCCGCTACGGGCGCAAGCAGATGCCAACTGCTTCCGGGTAAGTTCTTCATTTTCTGACTTGCCTCTTTTTAGCCAAGTTCTTTTTCCGGTTGCTTTTTCCCAACTATTTGTCTTTTCTTTTTCTCAGCCCTGCGCTCAAGCTTGGCCCAAGGCCATCGGGCTCTGAAGGATCCGCGAGGACCTCAACCCCTCCTCCTCACTCAGGCCCGGCACCATCTGGTGCCGGCAACACTTCTGCCTCCCTCTCGGGGGGCACAACAAATTCGGGGCGTGCGGCCCCTTCATCATCAGATCACCGCACGGAGGAGGATCTTTCCTTTCTCCCTGAGAACCAGGACACCGGCGCCAGCAACATCGGCGCCGGAGAAGAAGAAGCTGCCGGGCGGGCGGAGCCTCCTGCTCCTCCCGTCCTTGAAAAGACGACAACTTCCGCGCCGGTATCTTCCGCGCCGGAAGGCTCCAAATCGGGTGACGCTCCTAGCGCTCCCCCTTCTCCACGAACCATCCTCATGCCACCGCCAGACGCTCCTCGCGCCAAGCCCTCCAGGGCCGCTCCAACTGCGCCGCCGCCCAAGACCTCCAGGCTGATCAAGGGGAAGGCGACGGCCTCCAGCGCCCCTTCCGGCGGCCAGCAGCCCCTGGTGCTGCACGTCGCCAAGGCCGCCAAGGATACCGCCACAAAGGCCACCGGCCTCCTTGGCCGTATTACTGAGTTCCAGCGCCAAGGCCGGGACCTGGGGCACCTTCTGCCCTACGCCCAAAAGTGGAACGCCGCGGACATGACTCCGGCGACCCGCGGCCTGGGCAAGGACAGGCTGCTGGCACCTGACCCTGTCGGGGACCGGTCTTCCGAGGAGCACTTCATGCGGCTTCGCAGCGCCGTGAAGGAGCTCGACAGCGCGTGGTACGATTCCACGAACAACTTGATGGTACGTTCTACTAACTTTCTTCAATCTTTACCGGTTTCCTTGCTTCCGGCTTTGCTCTATCTTTAGTTCATGCTGGTTTCTCTCTTGTCTATCTTCCCAGTCCCCGAGTTTTGTGGTGAGAGCGCAGCTCTTAGCGCAGCTCTTAGCGCAAAACTTAACTTAAAGACTTAGCGTGAAACCGGCACTGCCAGTCCCCGAGTTTCGGGTTAAACACCTTCTTCTTAGCACACAAATTGTCTTAGAAACGCGCAAAACCGGCACTGCCAGTCCCCGAGTTTCGGGTTAAGAACTTTGTTCTTAGCGCAAAACTTATCTTAGAAATGCGCGAAACCGGCACTGCCAGTCCCCGAGTTTCGGGTTAAGAACTTTGTTCTTAGCGCAACACTGAACTTATTTCTTTTTCTTGAACAGCTCACGGCTGACGCTCGGAAGGCCCTCTTCGAGGAGCTTCTATGGGAGCATCGGGAGCTCGCTGAGGCACACGATAAGTGCCAAGGTAATTTTGTACAACCGGCATCTTTTTACCGGAAACCTTTTTTCCTTCTGATATTTATAATTTTTGCTTAACAGTGATCCCGGAAGCTTCCATCGATGCTCTCAGGGAGTAGCTCGCCGCCGCCCAACGTATGATTTTCTCCTTTCTCCTGTTACTTGGTTTCCTTTTCATCCTTATTAGCATAACCTTGTTAACACTCTCTTTTCCGGTTGCAGGGGAGAAGGACCAGCTCATCCGGCAGCATCAGGAGGAGCTGAGCGCCCACAAGACCAGCTACCAGGAGCTCAAGTCCCAGCTCATTCAGCTGGGGCTTGACCACGCCAAGGCCCTCAAAGCCGCTGAAGCGGCTGCAGCGGCCAAGTTGGACGAGGCTCTGGAGGACGCCAGCAATGCCACCGTGGTATTGCGAGCTGAGCTGGAGGAGCTGGCCAAGGCCCGGAAGGGTGCCGAGGAGAGAGCTGCGCGCCTGGAGGAGGAGCAGAAGGGGTGCAACCAGTTGATCCAGCAAACTGATACCCTTGCCTACCGTAAGTTATTTCCTTTTGCATTCTTTGACTACTGCATACGATCCTTTTTTCTTCCGACTTCATTTTCTCTTTCGCTATCTTGCCTCCCGGTTACATCTTTCCTTCCGGATGCATCTTTCCTTCCGGATGCATTTTTCTTCCGGATTCCTTTCCTTAGCCTTTTTCTTTCTTTGCACAGGCCTCTTTCCGGACTCCCAGAGGTATGCTGTCAAGAAAGTTGACGAGCACCGCACTGCCCAAGGCCAAGCGAATCTCGCCGTGCCATGGACGCCCTATGACCATCTGGTCGCGCTGAATGCGCGGGTGTCTCACATGCGCGCAATAGATCGCAATTTATCTGACATCCCTGATGTAGCTACCCAGCTCTTCAGGATTCTATGGCCTGGCGAGGTGGTGCCGGACACCTTCTCCCTCATCAGTGATCGTCTCATGGGCGCCGGCAAGAGGATCCGCAAGTGGCAGTGCTCCGCTGCCCGTGCTGGAGCGGACTCTGCTCTCCGCGTCGCTTGCTCCTGGTACCCGGAGCTTAACCTGGACGCCCTTACCGGCGTGCGCGAAGGCGCGGAAACCGATCTGGAACCGATCCTCACCGCTAAGCGGCAGGATCGTGCATACCACATTGCGGAGTACGCCGACATGCGCACCTTCATCCCTCCCCCTCCTGACGTCAAGGACTATCTCGACGAGGAGGAGGATGAAGCCGATGAGGAGCCTCTGGACGACGCTGGTGCTGGCGACGCTCCTCCGGAAGCCCCTGCTGCCTGATGATCTTCTATTAAATGTTTGCCTGTGATATGTCTTTTGGTCCTGTTTGCCTCAAAACAATGCTTGTTAAATTCTGCCCCGGTATGCCGGGGCTTATGATGTAAAACTTTAAGTATGCTTGTGGTTGCCGTACAACATTTTATGCTGGTAAGTTATACTGGTGTTAATTATCTTATGTTTGCCTTAGCATATTTGCTCTTGGTTTTGGTTTTATCCTGCACTGCAAAGATTTCTAGATTGTTTCCGCATCCAATTTGATGCATACTTGGTTCTTTTGCCTTGGCTATGCCTGCCTTCTCTGGGCGTTCTTTGGCGTATGAGCACAAGGTTCTTTCACCAAACAAGCATTTTCTTGAACTTAGAAATAACTTCGAAATTTTGCAAAAAACCGGTTAAACCGGGGTTAGTTAAATTTTCCGGATTGTTCTTTCCTGCTCTCCCTCTTCGCAGTTCATGTGCTTATCTCCTACCGGTTTATCTTGCTTGCCATGAAGCCGGTTTGCGGACAGCAGCAGAGTCGAAGACTCCGGTAGGATTTAGCACACTACTAAACCGGAAAGAAAAAACATTCAATAAGCAACCGGTAAACTGAAAAAATAAACAAGTTACATGCCACTTAAGTTGGGGCAGTCCCCGAGACTCATTTAAGGTTCCGACATCTTTTATTCATAGCATGTAAGGTACAAAAAGGAACTTCTTACACCACAACTTCAAGAGTAGAAAGGGCGCAACAGAGCTACGTTCCATGGACGCTTGCTCTCCTCTCCGGACCTGTCCGCCTTTCCTTTTTTCCACTCCTGTGCATCGATTAGGTAATATGCATCATTGTGAAGCACCTTGCTCACAATGAAGGGACCTTCCCATGGTGGCAAAAGCTTATGCCGGCCTTCAGTGCGCTGCACTAGGCGAAGCACAAGATCTCCTTCCCGGAAAACTCTCGGGTTAACCTTTCGGTTATGATAGCGTCTGAGGTTTTGCTGGTAAATGGCTGTTCTTGCCAAAGCTAGCTCTCTTGCTTCTTCTAGCAAGTCAACATCATTTTCTCTGGCCTCTTTGACCTCTTGCTCAGTATAGAGCTGTACCCTTGGTGAATCATGAATGATGTCGGTTGGTATGACCGCTTCTGCTCCGTAAACCATGAAGAACGGAGTGTATCCGGTAGACCGGTTTGGAGTTGTTCTTATACTCCATAGTACTGATGGTAGCTCATCGAGCCAACACCCCGGCGACTTTTCCACCGCATCAATAAGTCTAGGTTTGATACCGGAAAGTACCAAAGCATTCATTCTTTCCACTTGGCCATTGCCTTGTGGGTGTGCCACTGAGCACAAATCCAACCGGATGTTGTTGTCCTCACAGAACCTTTTGAACTCACCTTGAGCAAAGTTGGTTCCATTGTCAGTAATGATGCTGTGCGGGTATCCATACCGCAAAATGACATCTTTCAGGAATTTTACCGCTGTATGCCCATCACACTTTGCGATAGGTTTCACTTCTAGCCATTTGGTGAATTTATCCACCATGACGAAGATGTGAGTCATGCTGCTCCTTGCAGTTTTGAATGGGCCAACCATATCGAGGCACCAAACAGCAAACGGCCATGTTAACGGTATTGTTTTTAAACCGGACGCTGGGGTATGATTTTGCTTGGCGTACCTCTGGCACCCGTTGCATTTTCTTACCAAATCCTCAGCGTTTTCCAAAGCAGTGGGCCAATAAAACCCATGCCGGAATACTTTTGCTACCAGCGCCCTTGATGAAGCATGATGCCCACATTCTCCTTGGTGAATTTCCTCAAGCATTTCTTTTCCTTCTTCCGGTTCCACACATCTTTGAAGGACACCGGTGACGCTTCTCTTGTACACCTCACCATTGATGAGTGTGTATGCTTTGGACCTTCTTTGTATTCTTCTTGACTCATTTTCGTCATCCGGCAAGATGCCGTTGATCAGGAATTCCTTAATAGGTTTAACCCATGACGGTGTCTCTCGAACCAAAAACACCGGTGCATCTATCTCCATGCTATCTACCAGCATCATTTCTTCCGGTATGAGTACAGCAGTCCCCGAGCTTGCCGGAGCAGTCCCCGAGTTTACCGGTGCAGTCCCCGGGTTTACCGGTGCAGTCCCCGGGTTTCCTTCATCAATATCCATGGGTACTACATGCGACTCCGGTACGAAAGTTGATTCCGATTCTGGGCTTGGTTTGATTGATGGTGCTCTTAAGTGAGCTAGAGCTATTCCGGGAGGAATTTCTTGCCTAGATGAGCCCAGCTTGGACAAAGCATCCGCGGCTTCATTTTCTGCGCGCGGCACATGGTGAAACTCACACCCTTCGAAGAATCCGGCAATCTTTTGCACGTGAAACCGGTATGAGGCCATGTTGGCATCTTTTGCATCCCAATCCCCGGAACACTGCTGTACCACAAGATATGAATCTCCATAGCAAATGATCCGGTGTGCACCGATTTCTTTTGCGACCTTAAGCCCATGGATCAAAGCTTCATATTCAGCGACATTATTCGATGCCCTGAAATGTACTTGCAAAACATACCGGAGGTGATCTCCTTTTGGTGAGGTGAGTACCACACCGGCACCTAGACCCTCTTTGAGCTTGGATCCATCAAAGTGCATTTTCCAGTATTCTATCCTTTGATCTGGCGGTTTGTATTGCATCTCCGCCCAATCGACTAGGAAGTCAGCCAAAGCCTGTGATTTTATGGCATCTCTTCTTTCATATACCGGCACGTATGGTGATATCTGGATTGCCCACTTCGCAATCCTGCCGCTGGCGTCCTTGTTACACATGATATCGGAGATTGGTGCTTCACTCACCACCTTCATAGGATGCTCCTCAAAATAGTGCTTCAGTTTGGTGGCGGCCATGTACACGCCATAAGTCATCTTTTGGAAATGAGGGTAGTTTTGTTTTGAGAGGGAGAGCACCTCGCTCAGGTAGTATACCGGCCTCTGGACGGTGTTTCCTTCCTCTTCTCTTTCAACCACAACCACTACGCTCACAACCCGGTTTGTTGCCGCTATGTATAATAGCATAGGCTCTCTCTCTAGAGGTGAAGCCAGTATGGGTGCTATGGCTAGCATTGTTTTTAGCTCCTTAAACGCTGCGTCTGCCTGAGGGGTCCAGACGAACGTGTCAGATTTTTTCATCAGAGCATAGAGTGGCAGAGCTTTTTCTCCCAACCTGCTTACAAACCGGCTTAGCGATGCCAAGCTTCCGGTAAACTTTTGCACATCTTTCAACTCTCGAGGGACAGCCATTCTTTCTATTGCCCGGATTTTTACCGGATTGACTTCTATGCCCCGGCTTGATACCAGGAAACCGAGCAGCTTGCCGGCAGGGACACCGAAGGTGCACTTTGCCGGATTGAGTTTCATCCGGAACCGTCTTAGGTTATCGAATGTTTGCCGGATGTCATCGATTAAGGTGTTCTTTACCTTAGTTTTTATCACAATGTCGTCTACATAGACTTGCACATTCTTTCCGATTTGATCAAACAAGCATTTTTGCATGCAGCGCTGGTACGTTGCACCAGCGTTGCGTAAACCAAAGGGCATAGTAACATAGCAATAAGCCCCGTGCGGGGTAATGAACGCAGTTTTTATTTGATCTTCCTTTTTCAAGGGAATCTGATGGAAACCGGAGTACGCATCCAGGAAGGACAACAACTCACACCCAGCAGTTGAATCAATCACTTGATCGATCCGTGGCAAAGGAAAAGGGTCTCTTGGGCAAGCCTTGTTTAGGTTGGTGTAGTCGATGCACATGCGCCACACCTTCAGAGCTTTTGCCTCCAGGTTTTCATCTTTTTTCTTTTCGACCATTACCGGATTGGCCAGCCACTCTGTGTGCGTGACCTCCACAATGAATCAGGCAACAAGCAGTTTGGTTACCTCTTCTCTTATGATCTTCCTTCTATCTTCAGCGAACCGGCGCAAGGGTTGTCGCACCGGCTTGGCATCCTTTCGGACATTCAAGGAGTGCTCAGCCAGCTCCCTCGGAACACCTACCAAATCATCATTTGACCAGGCAAAGATATTCCGATTCTCACGGAGGAAGCTGACGAGCGTGCTTTCCTATGCTTGATCAAGTCCGGCACCGATACGAACGGTGCGCTCTGGGTAAGCCGGATCCAGCACAATGTCCTTTGTTTCATTTGTTGGCTTGAATGCCGGTGAGCCCAAGTTTCCACTCATTGCCGCTAAGCTCAACTGTGAGGACTGAGCCAGCGCAACCGCTGTTTGCATCCTTTTCTTTTCCTCTGCAATCACCAGCGATTCCGCTAGGTTTGATCCAGCAGATGCGGTTTCCAGTGAGACTTTATAGTTCCCCACCACAGTCAAGGGTCCACGAGGTGCCGGCATCTTCATCTTGAGGTAAGCCATATGAGTTGTAGCCATGAAGGCTGCCAATGCTGGTCTTCCCAACAACGCATGGTAAGGACTGTCTAGATCCACCATCTCAAACTCAACATTCTCAACCCGGCAATTGTCACGTCCTCCAAATGCTACGTCCACCCGAACTTTTCCTATCGGGGCACAGGACAAGCCAGGAACGATCCCGTGGAACGTTGTGCGCGTTGGCTGAAGCATGTTTTCTGTTATGCCCAACGTACGCATGGTGTGCTTGTACATGATGTTTATGCTGCTGCCGTTATCTATCAGCACCTTGCTGAATTTTACTCGAGTTTGCGGCCCTTTCATGATTGGGTCCACAACAAGAGCATATCCACCCAGATTCGGCATGATCTTAGGGTGATCCTTGAATGACCAGGTAATTTCCTGATTTGACCACAACATGTACTTGGGGACTGCCGGCATCACGGCATTGACCTCCATGGAGCGGCGGTGTACACTTTGCCTGTCTGTTGGCTCAGTGACAAAGACAACACAGCACATATCCGGGCCCTCGTAAACATTCCGGCCTAAAGGTGCCGGTGGAGGTGGTTGATCATCTTGCTCCACCCGGTTAACTTGCTGGTACTGCTGCCGGTTTGGCTGCACCGGTAAGGCGTTTGCCCCGGTAAGTGGCGGTGGTGGCGGTAGCTGTTGTTGCCGCGGCATGTCTTGTGGTGGCTGTGCATCTTTCACCGTTCCCTTTTGCATCAAGTACTTGGTCCAGGTACAATCCTTCGTTAGATGGTTTGACGGGTGTGTCGGATTCGGTGTGTGCCACCGGCAAGGTTGGTCCATGGCAGCTTCCATGGTGTATTTTGCGGGTTCTTGCCAGTTTCTTTTCTGGACCCAGGGTTTCTTTTCCACCCATTGTTTCTTAGGACCCGCCCACGGCTGCGGTCCGGTTCTTTGCCTCATCGCCGCTGGCCTCGTAGTTTTCCTGCACAAGCGACAACTTGCTGCGGACCGTACCTTCGATCCGGAAAATCTTCTCTTCTTTTGTTATTCCGGTTATCCGGTGTTGTTTGTGGCGCAGCTGTTCGCTCAGGTTTGCCGCCGGCTGCGTTGGGTCTCCCAACGCATAGCTATCCGCCACACGTATCATCTCTGCCAACGTTGTCGGCATATTCCGCTGCAGCTTTTGCCACAACGGTGAACCTCTTCTGCACCCACTGTTAAACCAAGCAATGGCCTGTGCCTCGATTACCCCTTCACAGGAGTTCCTTGTAGTGTTCCACCGGGCCAGATAATCCCGGTCTGTTTCGTTTGGGCGTTGTACGCACAGAGCGAGTTGCTGCGGCCTGTTTGGCCTTTGATAGGTGCTGCTGAAATTGCTCACAAAAGCCTCCTCTAAATCCAGCCAGCCATTTATTCTTCCTGCCGGCAAGTTGTTTAGCCAGATTCTTGCCGGTCCAACTAAGAACGATGGTATGATTCTCACAGCCCAACGCCGATTTCCTCCTCCTGCTACGGTTCCTCCACCGCCTGCGACGTATACCGCGGTCACGTAATCCGCGAGCCAATCTTCCGGCTTCGTGGTGCCATCGTATGTTTTTGTGTCACGGGGCAACATAAAGTTGCGAACTGGTGGTTTTTCTTTCATGATCCTTGGGCCAAAGCACTTTGGGCCTGGAGGACCTTCCTCCTCGATCATTTCTGACAAATACACTCTATCCAGACGGTGCCTCGCATCCCGTTCCGGTAAGTATCTCTCTCCCAAGCGTTCTCCCAATGCGTTCCGGTATGCTGCCGGTCTTGCAGAGTCAGCTTCATCATAACATTCCGGTACCGCGGCCCTTGCCTGCCGGTACCTTGGGGGATCTATTTCCTCCTCATCGTACGCTGCCCTTGCAGCTCGATAATTTTGCCTGGTCTCATATCTACCGGCATGATTGTTTCCGGCATAGCCTCCTCTGGCGTAGCCTCGTTCTGCCCCCTGGCTTTTTCTACCGGCATCATGTTGCCCGGCTTGTTGCTTTCCGGCAAGAACCGGATCGTACACAGTCATCTGCTGTGTGTTCATTTCTTTTTCTCTTCTTCTGTCCGGATGGGGGGACGATGCCTGCCCATGGGACTTGCTTCCGGCATTCCTTGTTGAACGCGCGGACTTTGAGGCCGCGGCCTTGTTTAGCTTAGCCAGCTGCTCAGCATTTTGCTGCTCAATAGTTTCCAGCAGCTCTCTAACACGCTCTTGCTGTTTTGCCAAAGCATCTCCGGAAAGCGACTCGCACAACTCTACTGCAGCTTTAGCAGCTTTTATAGTTTTATCCGGGCTACTGTACTTAGGCTTTTCCACGATGCTAACAGATGCAGAAGTACTTTTGCCGGCATGAATCTCTTTGCGCAAATCCTGATCTAGGTTGCGAGCTTTTAGCCGGTTTTCCGGCATCCTAGCAGCATGCGCGCTAACAGAAGCAAAGCCATGGGCAGCATTGTACTCACGTAGGGTAAGGTTCAGCTCGCGCTGCGCCCGGATGATGTCCTTGCCGCTCTCGAGCACCTTTTGGCGCTGCGCCTCCAGCTCCGCCTGAGCTGCTGCCGGATCGACGTTCTGCGCGATGGGGGTGGCGAGGACGTTCATCGCCGCTTGGAGCGGTGTTTCCGGTGGCGCGGATGACGCTCCCGCTGCGCCTGCGTCGCGCTCCAGCGGTGGCTTGGCCGCACGGGTCGAAACCGCACGACCAGCACCTTCACCCACAGCTTCTTTTCCTGCACCAACCACGCCGGTCATCATTACCACGACGCTACCGGCGGCGCGGCCAGCACAGAGCCATCTTGGCGGGTCCGGTGCCACCAGCACCGGCGAGAGGCGCTGGCGCACAGGGACGGTGCCGAAGTAGACGCGGTGGCTGCCAAACTCGATGATGCGGCCGTTCTTGGGGAAGATGCCGCCGTTGGCGAAGCAGCCCGCGTTGTCGTTGATGAAATCCATGGCGTAGATGCGCTGCACGAGCGCGGACACCGTACGCTCGCCGGAGATCTCGAGGACGCCCGCCCGAATGTGAACTCCATCAAGCGCCACTTCATGCCCCACGGTGGGCGCCAACTGTCGTCGTGGTGAACAGACAGATGCCATAGGATGGCTTAGATTGGGGCCGAATGGACACTAGAGGATTCGGGGGAGGGTTTGCGATTAGATGGGAAGAACTTCCGAATGCTTTCCTCAAGAACACAACCAAAGGCCGGTATACAAGAAGAGAGACAAGAGGAAGAACTCTTTACTAGATCGCGAGCTTCATTGATCTCAACATGGTTACAAGGTGGTGGTTCATGCCTTGCTACTATCGTGCGTCGCCCGTAAGAAGGGCTGCCCCCTCTCCTTATATAGGGGAGAGGGTGGCTTACAGTGCAAGAAACCCTAATGGCATCTTTGACTAGACAAACTACTTTACAAAGCTACTTTAATCATAGATGACGCCGGAGTCCTCTTTAATCAGGGCTGCTGATGTCCTCCGGCTTCTTTTAGCGTCATCCCTCTCTTTGGCGTCAGGGCTCTGATTAAAGCCACTTTGCTTAGCTCATCCTTGTCTTCTTGCTCTGAAGAGAATCTTTGACCAGTCCTGCCGACAGGCCCTTCAGTCCGGTATCTTCTATACCGGGTTCCGGCATACCCCCTTGGGGATGCCAGCTTGGCTTCACTTGGCCCAAACTCCTATATTACTTTCCGGTAAGAATATTAAACCGGTATCTCGATTGCTCAAACCATCCGGTTTGGCATGCCTTTGGCATACCGGGGGTTATCCCCCCAACACCAACAAACGCAACATATAGAATTACAGATAGATGATCTTGATCATGTTAGGCAGCTCACAAGATCCGACAATTAAGCACAATGGGGAGAAGACAACCATCTAGCTACTGCTATGGACCCATAGTCCAGGGGTAGACTACTCACTCATCACTCCGGAGGCGACCATGGCGGCGTAGAGTCCTCCGGGAGATGATTCCCCTCTCCGGCAGGGTGCCAGAGGCGATCTCCTGAATCCCCCGAGATGGGATTGGCGGCGGCGGTGTCTCAGTAAGGTTTTCCGTATCGTGGCTCTCGGTACTGGGGGTTTCGCGACGGAGGCTTTAAGTAGGTGGAAGGGCAGGTCAAGAGGTGGCACGAGGGGCCCACACTACAGGCCGGCGCGGCCAGGGCTTGGGCCGCGCCGCCCTGTAGTCTGGCCACCTCGTGGCCCCACTTCGTCTCCTCTTCGGTCTTCTGGAAGCTTCGTGGCAAAATAGGACCCTGGGCGTTGATTTCGTCCAATTCCGAGAATATTTCGTTACTAGGATTTCTGAAACCAAAAATATCAGAAAACAGCAACTGGCACTTCGGCATCTTGTTAATAGGTTAGTTCCAGAAAATGCACGAATATGACATAAAGTGTGCATAAAACATGTAGATATCATCAATAATGTGGCATGGAACACAAGAAATTATCGATACGTCGGAGACGTATCAGCATCCCCAAGCTTAGTTTTGCTCGTCCCGAGCAGGTAAAACGATAACAAAGATAATTTCTGGAGTGACATGCCATCATAACCTTGATCATACTATTTGTAAAGCATATGTAGTGAATGCAGCGATCAAAACAATGTATATGACATGAGTAAACAAGTGAATCATATAGCAAAGACTTTTCATGAATGGTACTTCAAGACAAGCATCAATAAGTCTTGCATAAGAGTTAACTCATAAAGCAATAATTCATAGTAAAAGCATTGAAGCAACACAAAGGAAGATTAAGTTTCAGCGGTTGCTTTCAACTTGTAACATGTATATCTCATGGATATTGTCAACATAGAGTAATATAATAAGTGCAATATGCAAGTATGTAGGAATCAATGCACGGTTCACACAAGTGTTTGCTTCTTGAGGTGGAGAGAAATAGGTGAACTGACTCAACAATAAAAGTAAAAGAATGGTCCTCCATAGAGGAAAAGCATCGATTGCTATATTTGTGCTAGAGCTTTGATTTTGAAAACATGAAACAATTTTGTCAACGGTAGTAATAAAGCATATGTATCATGTAAATTATATCTTACAAGTTGCAAGCCTCATGCATAGTATACTAATAGTGCCCGCACCTTGTCCTAATTAGCTTGGACTACCGGATCATCGCAATGCACATGTTTTAACCAAGTGTCACAAAGGGGTACCTCTATGCACTTTGTACAAAGGTCTAAGGAGAAAGCTCGCATTGGATTTCTCGCTATTGATTATTCTCAACTTAGACATCCATACCGGGACAACATAGACAACAGATAATGGACTCCTCTTTTATGCATAAGCATGTGGCAACAATTAATTTTCTCATATGAGATTGAGGATATTGTCCAAAACTGAAACTTCCACCGTGGATCATGGCTTTAGTTAGCGGCCCAATGTTCTTCTCTAACAATATGCATGCTTAACCATAAGGTGGTAGATCTCTCTTACTTCAGACAAGACGAACATGCATAGCAACTCACATGATATTCAACAAAGAGTAGTTGATGGCGTCCCCAGAAACATGGTTATCGCACAACAAGCAACTTAATAAGA
Organism: Lolium perenne; assembly: GCF_019359855.2. Lineage (NCBI taxonomy): Eukaryota > Viridiplantae > Streptophyta > Magnoliopsida > Poales > Poaceae > Lolium > Lolium perenne. The sequence continues at coordinate 799,925 of NW_027248986.1, forward strand.
GATAAAGTGCATAAGTACATATTCAATACCACAATAGTTTTTAAGCTATTTGTCCCATGAGCTATATATTGCAAAGGTGAATGATGGAATTTTAAAGGTAGCACTCAAGCAATTTACTTTGGAATGGTGGAGAAATACCATGTAGTAGGTAGGTATGGTGGACACAAATGGCATAGTGGTTGGCTCAAGGATTTTGGATGCATGAGAAGTAATCCCTCTCGATACAAGGTTTAGGCTAGCAAGGTTATTTGAAACAAACACAAGGATGAACCGGTGCAGCAAAACTCACATAAAAGACATATTGTAAACATTATAAGACTCTACACCGTCTTCCTTGTTGTTCAAACTCAATACTAGAAATTATCTAGACCTTAGAGAGGCCAAATATGCAAACCAAATTTAAGCATGCTCTATGTATTTCTTCATTAATGGGTGCAAAGTATATGATGCAAGAGCTTAAACATGAGCACAACAATTGCCAAGTATCACATTATCCAAGACATTATAGCAATTTACTACATGTATCATTTTCCAATTCCAACCATATAACAATTTAACGAAGAAGAAACTTCGCCATGAATACTATGAGTAGAGCCTAAGGACATACTTATCCATATGCTACAGCGGAGCGTGTCTCTCTCCCACAAGGTGAATGCTAGGATCCATTTTATTCAAACAAAACAAAAAACAAAAACAAACCGACGCTCCAAGAAAAGCACATAAGATGTGATGGAATAAAAATATAGTTTCAGGGGAGGAACCTGATAATGTTGTCGATGAAGAAGGGGATGCCTTGGGCATCCCCAAGCTTAGACGCTTGAGTCTTCTTAGAATATGCAGGGGTGAACCACCGGGGCATCCCCAAGCTTAGAGCTTTCACTCTCCTTGATCATGTTGTATCATCTCCCTCTCTTGATCCTTGAAAACTTCCTCCACACCAAACTTAGAACAACTCATTAGAGGGTTAGTGCACAATAAAAATTAACATGTTCAGAGGTGATATAATCATTCTTAACACTTCTGGACATTGCATAAAGCTACTGGACATTCATGGATCAAAGAAATTCATCCAACATAGCAAAAGAGGCAATGCGAAATAAAAGGCAGAATCTGTCAAAACAGAACAGTTTGTATTGACGAATTTTATCGACGCACCAGACTTGCTCAAATGAAAATGCTCAAATTGAATGAAAGTTGCGTACATATCTGAGGATCACTCACGTAAATTGGCATTTTTTTCTGAGTTACCTACAGAGAAAACAGCCCAGATTCGTGACAGCAAAGAAATCTGTTTCTGCGCAGTAATCCAAATCTAGTATGAACTTTACTATCAACGACTTTACTTGGCACAACAAAACACTAAACTATGATAAGGAGAGGTTGCTACAGTAGTAAAAAACTTCCAAGACACAAAATAAAAACAAAGTACTGTAGTAAAAACCATGGGTTGTCTCCCATAAGCGCTTTTCTTTAACGCCTTTCAGCTAGGCGCAGAAAGTGTGTATCAAGTATTATCGAGAGATGAAGTGTCAACATCATAATTTGTTCTAATAATAGAATCAAAAGGTAACTTCATTATCTTTCTAGGGAAGTGTTCCATACCTTTCTTGAGAGGAAATTGATATTTTATATTACCTTCCTTCATATCAATGATAGCACCAACAGTTCGAAGAAAAGGTCTTCCCAATAATGGGACAAGATGCATTGCATTCAATATCCAAGACAACAAAATCAACGGGGACAAGGTTATTGTTAACGGTAATGCGAACATTATCAACTTTCCCCAAAGTTTTCTTTGTAGAATGATCAGCAAGATTAACATCCAAATAACAATTTTTCAGCGGTGGCAAGTCAAGCATATTATAAATTTTCTTAGGCATAACAGAAATACTTGCACCAAGATCACATAAGGCATTACAATCAAAATCTTTAACCTTCATCTTAATGATGGGATCCCAACCATCCTCTAGCTTTCTAGGAATAGAGGCTCCGCGCTCTAGTTTCTCTTCTCTAGCTTTTATGAGAGCATTTGTAATATGTTGCGTGAAAGCCAAATTTATAGCACTAGCATTAGGACTTTTAGCAAGTTTTTGCAAGAACTTTATAACTTCAGAGATGTGGCAATCATCAAAATTCAAACCATTATAATCTAAAGCAATGGGATCATCATCCCCAATGTTGGAAAAAATTTCAGCAGTTTTATCACGAGCGGTTAATGATTTTAGCGATTTCGGCGGTTTCTCGCGCTTTGCATTAGAAGTGGTGTTATCACCAGAATTTGACCGAGTCAGAGGTGGGCCACGATTGAGAAAGACTTGAAGATGGAAAAACAAGAATTGGCCTTATGCACGAAATTGGGCTGAATTGCCCATTGTATCTGTAGTATAGTAGATCGTATCTTTAGATTAAAAGTTAGAGTTTTACTCGTGCACGGTTGGGTGCACGTCCGAATTAGAAAGTCCCCTGGACTATAAATATGTATCTAGGGTTTATGGAATAAACAACAACACAACGTTCACCCCAAAAACAAACCAATCTCGGCGCATCGCCAACTCCTTCGTCTCGAGGGTTTCAATCAGGTAAGCGACATGCTGCCTAGATCGCATCTTGCGATCTAGGCAGCACAAGCTCCACGTTGTTCATGCGTTGCCCGTACTGAAGCGTCTTTGATGGCGGGCAACGTAGTTATCATAGATGTGTTAGGGTTAGCATTGTTCTTCGTATAAACATGCTTACGTAGTGCAACCCTTGCATGTCTAGCCGTCCTCACGTCTATCTCAGGCGTGGGGGCGGCACCCTGCTTGTTCATCGTCTAGTAGATCTGATCCGTTACGATTGCTCCTTGTTATGCAAGGATTAGTTTAATATCTGCAATAGTTAGGCCTTACAAAGGGGGGGAGGATCCAGTGGCACGTAGGGTGGCGTTCGCAAGTCCTAAACAGGATGTTCCGCAGATCAACATCATTGTTGGTTCTTTGGCCTTGTTTAGGATCGGCTTATGAGCACCGTGCGTGGCCGCGAGGCCCAACCTGGAGTAGGATGATCCGATTATGCGGTGAAAACCCTAAATCGTCGTAGATCTAATTAGCTATATCTTGATCAAGCAGGATCACCAAGTATTCGTGCACCCCGCACGGATCATGGGTGGATCGGCTCTTTGAGCCGATTCACAGGATAACCTGAGAGCCGATCGAGGCTCGTATTTAATGTTTACGTGTATGCCATGCAGGAACTAAGCGAGGCATCCCCATCACCTTCCTGGCCAGGTATAGGTCAGGTGGCACGCCCTTGCACTTCGCATCGCCGCGTGTGACCAGAAGAGCATTGCGGGCCGTCGCTCGGAGGGGTCTCAGCCAGCCGCAGCTCTAGGCTCTTCCCGGCTCTACGGTGTTGACAGGCCGCTGCCCGACGGTGGGTTTTGGCGATCAACAAGTGGAAACATTGCTAACACCAATTCTTTTATTATTAATAGTAGGAGGTGCAGCAACATGTGTAGCATTAGCATTACTAGTCGTGGTAATAGTCCAAACTTTAGCTACATTCTTCTCTTTAGCTAGTTTTTCATTTTCTTCTCTATCCCACCTAGCACGCAGTTCAGCCATTAATCTTATATTCTCATTAATTCTAACTTGGATGGCATTTGCTGTAGTAACAGTTTTATTTTCAATATCCCTATTAGGCATAACTTTCGATTTCAAAAGATCTACATCAGCAGCAAGACTATCAACCTTAGAAGCGAGAATATCAATTTTATTGAGTTTTTCTTCAACAGATTTGTTAAAGGCAGTTTGTGTACTAATAAATTCTTTAAGCATGGCTTCAAGTCCAGGGGGTGTGTTCCTATTATTATTGTAAGAATTCCCATAAGAATTAGCATAACCGTTACCATTATTATAAGGATATGGCCTATAGTTATTACTAGAATTGTTCCGATAAGCATTGTTGTTGAAATTATTATTTTTAATGAAGTTTACATCAACATGTTCTTCTTGGGCAACCAATGAAGCTAACGGAACATTATTAGGATCAACATTAGTCCTATCATTCGCAAGCATAGACATAATAGCATCAATCTTATCACTCAAGGAAGAGGTTTCTTCGACAGAATTTACCTTCTTACCTTGTGGAGCTCTTTTCGTGTGCCATTCAGAGTAATTGATCATCATATTATCAAGAAGCTTTGTTGCTTCACCAAGAGTGATGGACATAAAGGTACCTCCAGCAGCTGAATCCAATAGGTTCCTCGAAGAAAAATTCAGTCCTGCATAAAAGGTTTGGATGATCATCCAAGTAGTCAGTCCATGGGTTGGGAAATTTTTAACCAGAGATTTCATTCTTTCCCATGCTTGTGCAATATGCTCAGTATCTAATTGTTTAAAATTCATTATGCTACTCCTCAAAGATATAATTTTAGCAGGGGGATAATATCTACCAATAAAAGCATCCTTGCATTTAGTCCATGAATCAATACTATTCTTAGGCAGAGATAGCAACCAATCTTTAGCTCTTCCTCTTAATGAGAAAGGGAACAATTTTAATTTTATAATGTCACCATCTACATCTTTATAATTTTGCATTTCACATAGTTCAACAAAATTATTAAGATGGGCAGCAGCATCATCAGAACTAACACCAGAAAATTGCTCTCGCATAACAAGATTTAGTAAAGCAGGTTTAATTTCAAAGAATTCTGCTGTAGTAGCAGGTGGAGCAATAGGTGTGCATAAGAAATCATTATTATTTGTGGTTGTGAAGTCACACAACTTAGTATTTTCAGGAGTAGCCATTTTAGCAACAGTAAATAAAGCAAACTAGATAAAGTAAATGCGAGTAACTAATTTTTTTGTGTTTTGATTTAGTGCAGCAAACAAAGTAGTAAATAAAACTAAGCAAGACAAAAACAAAGTAAAGAGATTGGGAAGTGGAGGCTCCCCTTGCAGCGTGTCTTGATCTCCCCGGCAACGGCTCCAGAAAAAGAGCTTGATACGCGTATAGCACGCGTCCGTTGGGAACCCCAAGAGGAAGGTGTGATGCGTACAGCAGCAAGTTTTCCCTCAGTATGAAACCAAGGTTTATCGAACCAGTAGGAGCCAAGAAGCACGTTGAAGGTTGATGGCGGCGTTATGTAGTGCGGCGCAACACCAGAGATTCTGGCGCCAACGTGGAACCTGCACAACACAACCAAAGTACTTTGCCCCAACGAAACAGCGAGGTTGTCAATCTCACTGGCTTGCTGTAACAAAGGATTAACCGTATTGTGTGGAAGATGATTGTTTGCAGAAAACAGTAAAACAGTATTGCAGTAGATTGTATTTCAGTATAGAGAATTGGACCGGGGTCCACAGTTCACTAGAGGTGTCTCTCCCATAAGATAAACAGCATGTTGGGTGAACAAATTACAGTTGGGCAATTGACAAATAAAGAGGGCATGACCATGCACATACATATTATGATGAGTATTGTGAGATTTAATTGGGCATTACGACAAAGTACATAGACCGCTATCCAGCATGCATCTATGCCTAAAAAGTCCACCTTCAGGTTATCATCCGAACCCCCTCCAGTATTAAGTTGCTAACAACAGACAATTGCATTAAGTATTGCGCGTAATGTAATCAGTAACTACATCCTTGAACATAGCACCAATGTTTTATCCCTAGTGGCAATAGCACATCCATAATCTTAGAGATTTCTGTCACTTCCCTAGATTCACGGAGACATGAACCCACTATCGAGCATAAATACTCCCTCTTGGAGTTACAAGCATCTACTTGGCCAGAGCATCTACTAGTAACGGAGAGCATGCAAGATCATAAACAACACATAGACATAACTTTGATAATCAACATAACAAGTATTCTCTATTCATCGGATCCCAACAAACGCAACATATAGAATTACAGATAGATGATCTTGATCATGTTAGGCAGCTCACAAGATCCGACAATTAAGCACAATGGGGAGAAGACAACCATCTAGCTACTGCTATGGACCCATAGTCCAGGGGTAGACTACTCACTCATCACTCCGGAGGCGACCATGGCGGCGTAGAGTCCTCCGGGAGATGATTCCCCTCTCCGGCAGGGTGCCGGAGGCGATCTCCTGAATCCCCCGAGATGGGATTGGCGGCGGCGGCGTCTCAGTAAGGTTTTCCGTATCGTGGCTCTCGGTACTGGGGGTTTCGCGACGGAGGCTTTAAGTAGGCGGAAGGGCAGGTCAAGAGGCGGCACGAGGGGCCCACACTACAGGCCGGCGCGGCCAGGGCTTGGGCCGCGCCGCCCTGTAGTCTGGCCACCTCGTGGCCCCACTTCGTCTCCTCTTCGGTCTTCTGGAAGCTTCGTGGCAAAATAGGACCCTGGGCGTTGATTTCGTCCAATTCCGAGAATATTTCGTTACTAGTATTTCTGAAACCAAAAACAGCAGAAAATAGCAACTGGCACTTCGGCATCTTGTTAATAGGTTAGTTCCAGAAAATGCATGAATATGACATAAAGTGTGCATAAAACATGTAGATATCATCAATAATGTGGCATGGAACACAAGAAATTATCGATACGTCGGAGACGTATCAGAGACCTTTACTCTAGAGCTATCTATGGTAAAGGAATCTCGTGATAGAGCTTTAGAGGTGGCACATGATTTTCGAATTAAAAATGTTGAGCTAGTAAGTGCTCGTGCTAAACTCCTTGAGGATTTTGAGCTTCTCAAAAGTAGCTCTAGGGCTATTGAGAGTGAGCTCATCAAACTCACTGAGTCACATGAGCAATTTAAGGCTCTCAACCTAATAGAGCTTCCTAAGTTGCCTTCTTCTTGTGCTATAATTGATAATGCTTGTGCTACTAACTCTACCTCTTGCGAAGCTTCCATCTTGAAGGAGAATGTTGAGCTAAGGGCTCAACTTGCTTTGCTAACAAGCAATTATGAGAAATTGGAAGAAAGTCATGGAAAGCTTTCTAGCTCCCATGATGATATTCTAGTCTCTCATGATTTGCTAAAGTTAGCTCATGAGGCTATCATGCCAAAGGTAAAATCTTGTGAGCCTCATGTGAGTACTAGCACTACCTCTCAAAATGCTATTTTGCCATGTGCTAGTGCTTTTAGTTCACCTACTCATGCTATTGATTTATCTTGTGGTGAACTACCTTCTATGCCTTGTTGCTCTACAATTCCATGTGCTAGTGCTAGTAATTCACCCACCCATGCTATTGCTATATCTTGTGGTGAATTACATACCTTGCCTTGTTTCTCTAACAATGAAGCTTCCACTTCCTCTAGTACTTGTGTTGTTACTAACCATGTAGGGGAAAATGAAGAGCTCGAGGCCCGAGTCACTTCTTTGAAGAAGGACTTGGTAAAGGGTCATGAAGGGAAGCAATCCCTCAATGACAAGAGTGGACTTGGATTCAACTCCAACAACAAGAACAAGTCCACCACGCACAAGCGGAAGAAGGGCCATGGGCATGTGAAGGACCCCGCCAAGATTGTGTGCTTCAAGTGCAAGATTGAAGGGCATCATGTTAAATTGTGCCCCTTGAAGAAGAAGCCACTTGGCGTGAAGAAACAAGGGAAACGGCCTCAAGATGGAGCTCATGGTCTACCTCAAGGCCAAGCTCAAGGTCTACCTCGACTTGAAGAAGGGCCGCTACCCAAGAAGGATCAAGCCAAGGCTCCCGTTGTGGAGAAATCAAGTGAGAAGAAGGAGAAGAAAAGAAGATGCTACATATGCCGTGAGAAGGGCCACATCTCCGCCTTTTGCACTAGTGGTAACTCATCCAACCCTATCTTGATCCATGGTGCTTATTCTCTACATAAGGATAAGGTTGGCGATGTGTTTGCCAAATATGTTGGGACTCAAAGTGGTTTTGTAAAAAGAACCATTTGGGTTTCCAAGCCTATTGTGACTAACTTCTTAGGACCCAACTTGGTTGGGGACCAACAAGCCAAAATTTGATCAATAGGTACATGTGGAGGGCATGGAGGCTTGACTAGTTCATGAAGACTTGGGGGATCTTCATCATTCTCACTTCCTCAAGTCAACTACTATTCCTTTCATCCTTTACCCATGCACCTCCTTGCGGTAACGAGTCCTCAACTCCTTTACATTGAAAGTTACTCGCTCCCCTTTCACATGTGTTGGTTTTGTACCTTGCATGTGGTTGTGTATGTTGTGCTTCCTACTTTCTTATCTTACTTCCATGCTTATATATGTTGGGTGGCACATCATGTACAATTGTTGTTTGTTGAGCCTATTGCATCTTATTGATATATTAGTTGTTGGCTCATGTGAGAAATTAATGGACTATCCCCTTTTGGGGGAGTGATATGCTTTGTGAATTTGACAATCCTAAAATGTGCGACATGATGAATTAAAATTCTATAATGCCCATTAATTATCTCACTTGGTTCTTATTTGCCTCTTGCATGAAAAATGTCTTTATCACATTATGGGGGATTATTATGCTTTGTGCATCTTACAAGCCTAGAAAATGTGAACACTTGAGGTTGTGTCACATAGAATTGATATGATAGATTATCTTGTTCCTATGTGACATGTTTGCTCAAACAAATCCCACTTTGCCCAAAATGCTCTTATTGCTATTCTCTTGGATTTTGTTTGTGAGAGTTTTTCTTGGCATGGTTTTCCACATTGTCTTGCTAGCTCCATATACTCTTTGGAAAATCATGTGCTTCATGTTATGCTATTCATTGCCTTGCATGATTGGTGTAACTAATTGAAGCTCTCAAGAATCTCCTTTTGCATTATGGTCAATTCTTATCCTTTACCATATGCTTTCTTTGTTGTGAAGATGATCTTGGACATGCTCACAAACTACCATATGGAAATATTTCCTAAATACCTCTTGTCCTTGGACAATTGGTAAAAAATTGTGTGGTATTGTTCTGGATCATCCTCACACTTGGCTTATGTGCTCAATTGCTTCATTTCTTGCCAAGAATTTGTCCTTGTGGTTTAGACTCCCATATGTCTTCCTTGCTTCGTTTGGATCTCCTTAATTCACTTGAACCTTGTTAGTGTTTTGATAAACAATGGTTGAGCGATGATCTCGCATTTGTGCATTTTGTATTCAAATGCAAAATCCTAAATAGTGCACTAATCTTGGGGGAGCTCTCCTATGTTTGTTCGAACACTCTCTTGTTTCAAGAATTTGACGTTGGAAGACAAACCTTTTCTTTTCGGTACTTTTGTACCATCATGAAAAGCATTGAGGGTTTGGTTTATTTGGAACCTTGCTTTCTTTGGGAGTTGGCTATCTCATTACTTGATATTTGGTTTTACTTTCCTAAAATGAGATAAGTCCTTGAGCATGCTTGTTTTGGATATCTTGCTCTATTTCTCTTGTACCTATCTTGTGTGTGCATGTTTCTTTGTGGATAAATGTCTTTGTGATGTTCTCCACTTAGAGAAACTTATATACATGAGAGATGGTACATATCTTTTGATATCCCTCTTTGTTGGAGTCCATTCTTTCCATTCTTATTTATCTCTTGATGACTCCACAAAGAATTTGATATGAGTGCTCATTTTATCCTATTTGCATCTTCAAGCACTCATACTTGATTTTGGCACAAGCTTTGTTTTACTTGCTTCTTATTAAGCTTGTGTTTCTTTTTGGTTCATTGGTTGCTTGCTTCATTTGTCGAAGCTTTCTCACCTTCACATCCTCTTGCAATCTTTGATCCTCAATATAGTTGGATTCCCTCCCGGTATTCGTCATTGAATACGTGCATTTGATTTCACTCACATTATGAGAAATGCACACCTTACGGAGGAAGTCTAACTATATTGGCCTTCCGAACCTTTCGTCCATTTTGGCAATCGATACCAATGGGGGAGAAGTTTGGAGGGTTTAAGGTAATTGCTTTTGTTGGTTCTTAAGCATTTGCCTTTCATGCCTTGCATTTGTTGCTTTGCATGGTTGAATATTTAGAGGTTACTCCGCTAGGCTTTAATTTCCGGTATATGCAATGAAATTCAAGTTCATTCACACATGCATATATTATGGGGGAGTTTGTTCTAAATGTTCAACTTGGGTTGCTCGCTAAATTCTATATTTAAACCCTCTCAAAGAGATTGTCATCAATTACCAAAATGGGGGAGATTGAAAGAACATGTCCATTACCCCATGTGTTGTTTTGGTAATTGATGACAATCCCAATGGACTAACGGTTGCATTAAGAATCAATCTTAGGTCAAGTCCATAGCCATGTGTTGGACTCAAGGTTGCAAGATGGAGAAGACGGAGTACAATGACGAAGACGGTGTCAAAGAGAGACGAAGACGGCGTTTAAGATGAAGAGAGAAGACGGCGTAGAAGATGAAGAGAGAAGAAGGTGTTGAAGATGGATGAAGACGGTGGCGTGCGTACATGTTGAAGGAAGACGGTGGCATGTACAATCATGAAGAGTATGAAGACGGAGCTTGCCGACTCGAGAAGAACGCGCAAGGACAAGGTTTGTGCTCGATAGGATAGTGGGTCGCATCATCGGAGACAACTCAAACCTTGCATGCATTACATCGTGTTTCTTGGTTCTTATTGGTTCTTATCCATGAAACGGATTCCGGTTGCATCGCATGTTGCATGTGCGAGGGTGATGATTTTCCCGATATACCGTATTGAGAGGTTACACCTCTATGACCATGAGAAAATCATCACCCACTCTTTTCCATGATTTCATCACATGAGAAGATAGCTCTTGTCGTCCTCTTTCCAACAAAATTGGTTTCATATCATTCCGAGTTTCCTAGCCCGAGTTATGGATTTTACATTGCATCATATTTGAAAAAGAAAAAGAAAAACCATTTTGGGCCGGTCGGCACTACCGCGTGCGGTACCAGCCCAACTACCGCATCAGCCTTCCAGGCTTACTGGACTCGAAGCGGTACCAGGCCGGTACCGGCCCGGTAGTACCGTAACCCATTTACGGTACCAGGCCGGTACCGGGCCTGGTACTACCGCTGGCCCATCTTCTTCCCCGCAGCCACTCCCAGCCGCCGCCCGCTTGCCCCGCACTGGGCTGCCGCTTGGTCAGCCCGCGCATGCCTAGCTCCTGCTGTGGCCCAGCCTCCCACGCGCCCAGGCCGCTCGCTCGCCAGCCGCCATCTGCGCTCGACGCGCGGGAGAATCCCCGCGTTGACCACGCCTCCCGCCCACGCGCCCGTACGCCGCAGCCGTACGGCTCCCGCTCGCTGCGCGCGCGCACCTGCCGCTCCACGCACGCTGTGCTGCCGCCTGGTCCCACCGCTGTTGTGCTGCGTGCGCTACCACACACGCGCTGCCGCGGCTGCTGTCCTCTCTCTCTCTCCTGCATGATTTCAGTTTTGCTCCAGTTTCAGCACAAGCGGTAGTACCGCTCCGCAGAGCGGTACTACCGGTTTTGGGCCGTTTTTCGTCTGTTTTCTGCTCAGTTTGCGCGCGAGCGGTAGTACCGCTTTGACAAGTGGTAGTACCGCTCGGGCGCGAATCTGACCGTTTTTCTGCCCCAACAGCTATATTTCTGGGCCCCTATATATACCTCTCTTCTACCTCTGACCCAACCACTTCTTCCCCTCCATTCTCTCTCCTCCATTGTTGACCTTGAGTTCTTTCTTCCTCCTCTTGATCCCCCCACTATTTCTTGCATATTTTTTGGGGGAAAGGAGAGAGGAGATCTAGATCTAGAGCTTCACCAATTGAATCCCTCTCCAAGTGAGGGGATCTTGCTAGATCTAGATCTTGGAGTTGCTTGGTGTTTCTCCACATATTTGTTCTTCCTCCCTTATTCCCCCAATAGCTTTTGTAGCTTTGTTGGAATTTGGGAGAGAAGAACTTGGGCATCTTAGTGGTGTTCTTAGCCATTGCATCGGTTTGGGTTCTCTCCGGGGTTTCGGTCTCGTAGAGGGCATGTTGACCTTGGTGGTGTTGTAGCCTTAGTGGCCTTGTTACCTTTGTGGTGTTGTACCCTTTTGTGGCCTTGTAGCCTTTGTGGCCTTGTCGTCTTTGTGGCGTTGTTGCCTTTGTGGTGTGGTAGCCTTAGTGGCGTTGTTGCCTTAGTGGAGTGTGGTAGCCTTTGTGGTTTTGGTGCCGGTTGTGGCGCGTTGGTGTCTTGGTGGCCTTGTCGCCGGTGTGGCGTGTTGTAGCCTCTTGTGGCCTTGTACTTGAGAGCCTCCGTGTTGTGGAGTTTCCTCAAGCTTGATACTTGGGAGTTTGCCCAAGCTTGTACGGGTTCGGTGACCACCCTCAAGGGTCCCTTAGTGGATCGAGGCTTTTCTCCTTGGAGGAAAGGCTCGAGGAGAATACGGTGGCCCTAGTGGCTCATTGGAGTGCCTCGTGCCTCCACACCGCTCCAACGGAGACGTAGCACCCTTGGGTTTGAAATTCGGGATACATCGTCGTCTCCTCGTGCACCGGTTACTTCTCAACCCGAGCTCCTTTACCTATGCGCTTTACATTGTGATATCTATCATGCTTGATGCTATATATATCTTGTTATCACCTTGTTACTCATCATGCTAGCATAGGTTGTTGGAGCACTTAGGCAAACCCCTAGTTGATAGGCTTTGAGCTAAACTAGTAAACACATGTGTAGTTTTATTCCGCCTAGTTTAGCTCTCAAGTAGAAGTTTTTATACACCGCCTATTCACCCCCCCTCTAGGCGACGTCCTAGTACATTCACCTAGCTCTAGTCTTGCGGTGGCTATGAATACTATGATTGCGTGTGTCCTCGGCAGCCCCTCTCCTGGCCCTTATATTGGGAACCAGGTCTCGAGAGATCTGTCCGGGTACGACTAGGTTACAAAGAGTCATAGGTCTAAACTTTCCTTGTATTCTTCGTTTCCTTGTCTTGTTCTTCAAGAATTCTTCTTCGGAACCGACGTAGTGCCCCACCTGGCCATCGAGTGCCTTCATGGGCCCCTAGTTGGGCCGCAATAGGTAGTGCAACATTAGTTACCCGAAGGGTAATGCCCACGTCAGTAGCCCCCGAGTGACTGGCCGAAGATACTTCGGGCAGGGACTAAAAGCATGCCTCCTCTCGAATGTTCTCCTCACCCGACAAATATTGATCTCTTCTTTTACCGGGTGCGCGTCCAGCGCTCCCGATGGGAGTAGCCCCCGAGTCTAGGTACGGATGCTTGTAACAGTAGACTCAAGTTGTACTACTCGAATGTTTTCTTCTGCCGAAGCTTTCTGCAAATTTCCAAGGTCTGCCGATACATTTATATCGGGGCTCTAATAAGGTTCAGTACGTAAAGGATATCGAGTAACGTGCCCAGCTTTGCTGGTTAACTGCCAATGGCAAAACAACGCTACTCTACACAGAATCAAGTCCTCAGGCATGATCCTGGAATGCAAAAATTCTTTGAAGCCAAAACTTTTATCGGGTGCGCTTTCAGCACTCCCGATGGGAGTAGCCCCCCGAGTCTGGACGCGGATGCTTGCAACCGAGTGCAGACTTAGTCCAAATTACTTGAATATTTCAATCTTTCTTCAGATACTTCTGATGAAATCTATCTTGTAAAAAGTCTTCGAGCCTAAACTTTGTCGGGTGCGCGTCCAGCGCTCCCGATGGGAGTAGCCCCCGAGTCTAGGCACGGATGCTTGCATACGTGTGTAGACTCAAGCCGATCCACTCGATAGTTTCAATTTCCTTCGGATGCTTCATGTGGAATCGATACTTCTCATGACATCATTGGTGACGTAGCAACTGCTGCAGTTTGATTGACAGGATGTGACCTGATGGGCCCACCCTACTTCTGCGCGCTCAGTTTAGGAAATGACTAGTGCTTGTGCATTGACCGAGGCGCCCCTCGATTTCCGCGCTTAGTGGGAGTAATGGGCCGCCGGTTCCGTTTCTCTTACTTGGACACGTGTACGATCAGATCCTCGTCCACCTCCCCACGATTGCTGGAGTTATGGCCATGATTTCCCAATAGTCCTCGCTATAAATAAAGGACCTTTCACCATTTTCACTTTTTACGCCTCCATACTGCTCATCTTCCTTCTCAATCTCTTCTCCCACCACCGTTCCCTCTGCCAAGCACTCAAGCACCATGGGCAAGAAGAAGGGAACCACCGAACCAGGTGCTTCCTCAGGCGCTGGCAAAGTCAGCCGCGATTGGTGCGCTTCCACCATCTCCAACCGTGACGTGAATAGGCTGCGCACGCTTGGCTTCATCTCATCAGCCGATGATGACATCCACCTCCTAGGTTCATCTTCTCGCCCAAAGCCTCCTAAAGGCTTCACTGTTATGTTCGTCGCCTTCTTATTTCGTGGGCTTTCTCTTCCTGCTCACGAATTCCTTCGCTCCCTTCTCTTCTTCTACGAGATTCAGCTCTGGCAGCTGACCCCAAATTCCATTCTTCATCTTTCCATCTTCATTACTTTGTGCGAGGCCTTCCTCTACGTCAAATGCCACAACGGCAATGACGCCCCCCCGTTGTTGGCGGCGTCGGCTTTGTCGTTAGAAAAGAGGTTAATTACCTCGATTACCCGATGAAAGAATCAGTCCAGGGCTAGCGACAGAAATGGTTCTATCTGCGAGACATTCTAGTATCTGGACGGCGCTCCAACTTGCCTTTGTTCGAAGATGTCTTAGTGGCTACGCCGAAGAAATCCAGGCGAAACATCTTGACTGCCGAAGAAAACGCCATAGCCGATCAACTGTATGAACAGGTCTTAGACTTGAAGAACGCAGGAGGTCTAACAATGTGCGGTAATGAGGTGGTCTCGGTGTTTCTAAACGTCGGGTGCAACCATTGATGTCTCGGCCTCATCAGCTATGGATGTACGTTGGCAAAGACGATAATTCTAGGGTCAGCTCAGTCGACCTGTCCGACGAAGAACTCCGTGACGAGGTGCGGCGCCATACTCGTTTCAGCCAGAAGGACAATATTGTCCTGACTTCGGCCCGCCCTCCATTTGATCTCAAACATCTTCCAGCCAAGGTAATCTTCTTCGCATTTTCTTCTAGTGTTGTTTCTATTTCTTCATCCGAACTTTTAATAATTTCTTTACCTATCGACAGGCTTCCACCGTTGCTCAGTGTTATCCTCCTACACCCGAAAGTGGGGTAGAGCCAGAGGACGATGATGATGATTCGGAGGAAACCGAAGATGCGCAGCACGCTCTCGAGGACAACGACGTCCAAGGAGACGAAGCCCCCGAAGAAGATGCTCGCACTAAGGCTATGCGGCGCAGGAGGATCAACGAAGACTTGATGACGATGGCTGAATCGAGTTCTAGCGGACAAGATGATGATGCCGATGAAACTGCATCGCCTCCTCCAGTTGCAAAGAGCTCGACAGGCTTCTTTGCTTTCGAAGATGACTTAGACATGTGAGTCCCCACTTTTTCCTTTGTAACCAATTCCCTTCGATTCATCTAATGTATGTTCTTGTCTTCGAACAGTTCTGACGATGATGATGAAGTCCCTCTCGCAAAGAGGGTTAATTTATTTTTTGGAAGAACCGAGTCAGCTAAGGAGTCGAATCCTTCGCATGCTAATCCAACGCCACCTTCAAGGACAACTGTGGCGAAGGTTCCTGTGTCAAAGGTTAATCCATCTGCCGGTTCCCCCGTTCCCCCAATTGCT
The DNA here is from genome assembly GCF_019359855.2 of Lolium perenne. Classification (NCBI taxonomy): domain Eukaryota; kingdom Viridiplantae; phylum Streptophyta; class Magnoliopsida; order Poales; family Poaceae; genus Lolium; species Lolium perenne. The sequence continues at coordinate 815,518 of NW_027248986.1, forward strand.
CGTGATCATGTAAGTAGATCATTCAGCTTGATATTCTTCTATGATTGATTTCCGGATTTAAGCATTAACTGAGATTCTTCATCTTCTTTCTCGCAGCCGATTTTTGCCACAGTTGACGCTGTGGCAGATTTCACTGATCAATTTACCCGCCTAGAATCGGAAAATGATCAGCTTCGTAAGGCCATCAAGATTTCGGCTGATCAAGTGCTGGAAGCTAACAAGCTTATAGCCGATGCCTAGAATGAAAACATCCTGCTGAAAGATGAGCTAAAGAAGCTGAAGAAGAAAATGAAGGATGAGCAAGAGGCCAGACGTGAAGCTGCCATCGCAGCCGATGAAAAAGAGGAAACTCTTCGCAAATCCATCACGAACTTGCTGAGTAAGTTCCTTTTCGCTTGATGCATGGTATTCTTCTAATACTATCTTCTGGATTGCTGAGTCGCGATTTTCCAGATGCTGCCGACATGCCTATCAACCGTGCCCGCAGGCTTTGGGAGGATTCAATGTCTGACGCCCTTTCGCTTGCCACTGACTCCAACATCCAAGTCCAGGGTCTCTTGCAAAAAACCAAGGGGGCTTTGTCGAAGTTATTCTCGATGATATTCCCGAAGGTGAACCAAAACAAGACCCTTGGCGAGATACTTAAGCGACGCTCCCGTCTGAAGCTATAGAGGTACTTAAGCGACGCTCCTGTCTGTTTGGGGCGGTTCTTACTTTTCAACTGCTGATGGGGCACGGGCTAGGTTCCGATTTGGTAAATTTGTCTAAGGCACTGCCCGTAGACGACACCAAATGCCTAGTCAACCTTGATCCTTTCAAACAGTCGGCAGTGATATGCGCCAACCAGCTCCTCAAGTTAGTTGATGAAGAGAAGACCAAAGTTGCGCCTAAGGCTGCACCTGATTCATCATCGGCTCAACCTTGATAGAATTCTTGCTCCTTTGTTGTAATTAATCCTGATACAATTTAGTCTAGTCCTGTTCTATACTGGCTATGTTGTCAGTATCAACAATCTTTTGGATGTAATATATGTGCTCTCGATGGGAGTTTTTATCCATGCTTTCCTGAGTTGAGAATTGTGCCGCAGATTCCTTCAACTTCTTCCCGTGCTGATCCTTCTTTAAGTTCTTTGGCTAGTGACGAATCTGAACTTGTCCGTCGTTTGCGTGATCAAATATCTCGACTAAACAAAGACATAACCAACCTTCACGCTATGGCAGCATTGGTGAAAAGGAAAAGCGAGATTGCTACTGCAATCGAGCAACATGCTCTGGATCGCCTCCGTGTTGCTACCGAAAGCTTAAGCTGTAAGTATCTGACCACCTTTTTATTTCTGTCAACTTATTTGCTAGGTGACCTTCTGCTAACTAGCTTTTTTACTTCAACAGTCGTGGCTTTCGATGAATCAGAAGAGAATAGGCGAATCCATGAAAAGATCGAAGCAATGACCGATGTTGCACACCCGAAGCATGAATTGTGGTCCAATCGACCGAAAGCCGTAGCCATGCCTAAATTTGAACATCGAGCGGAAAAGGTGCATTATTACTTTGACAGTATAATGCTCATCTCTTGATGGTATGGAAACCCATGTTTCCATTGGATCAAGCACCCGGGACTTCATCTGCTTTGTTCAACCGATTCAAGACTCCAGAAAGAATTCGGTTGCTGGTGCGGAAGGAACTTCTGGCCGGGGCTGAACTTGCTCTTGCTTCAGATTTAGCGTGCCACCCGACCTTATATTTGGAAGCGATAGCAAATGCCAATAGAAGATTAGACCAATATTATGCTATAGCCAGACATCCTGCATATGTTATTATCTCCCGGATGGATACAGGAATCGAAAGGGATCTGAAGGCCCGAGAAGATCAAGAAGCCCTGTCATGAAGTTATGTACATATATATATTTTACATAATGACCTTGCGCTGCAAGGAGTAATCCCGTATGTACCTTGATGTGTGTTTTTATACATCATTTGTTTTTTTTGAATTGGTTAATTCGATTAGAAAGTTTTTGTCGAGGGCGGCTGAGTGATCAAGTCAGCCTGCTCACCCGACGACTCTGTTGTAATTGCATTATTTGCAGAGTCGATATGTAAGTTCCGTAAGAGCGACACCCATCGAGTGAACGAGGGATTTAGGCGCTTTATGTAGTTGGCTTCGTCACACGGTGCACCGGTATGAGCCTTTTTGTAAGTAATAGTATGTCCATCAACTGCGGCACTCGCGAATTATCTTGAGGCTTGGATGGTTTATTGCGTATCGATAATCATAGCTCCCGAGAGTATTAATTAATTATCGATATTATAATAATTTCTTGCCACTCTCGATTATTATCGAGTTGGCTGTGTTAACACGTTAATTTTAGCCGAAGCTCCCGATGAGAGTAGTAGCCAATAAAAGAGGACCCGAACAATAGTTCAAGTGATAAGCTTTAAAAGATGGAAGCCCAACCAAGAATTTTATTCATAATATATGACAGGCCAAGAAGCTGTCATGTAGCAAATAAAGGATAGATGAGTCCGATGCGTAGAATCGTCGCCAGTGTGCAACATTCCATGGATTTTCAATGTCCTCGCCTGAAGCAGGATTCTTGAGACGATAAGCTCCTCCTGGTATCATTTTAGTGATTATGAATGGCCCTTCCCATGGAGATTCGAGTTTCAGGGGTCTCTCTTGCTTTAATCATAATACCATATCGCCGACACTGAAGCTTCGATTTCGTACTCGTCGGCTGCAATAATTTCGTAGTGCCTGCTGATACACTATTGTTCTTGCCAAGGCGATGTCTCGAGCTTCATCAAGGAGGTCTACAGCATCTTGCAGTGCATGGATGGATTTTGTTTCTGTGTATGCAGTCACCCGAGGAGCTTCAAAACGAACATCGGCTGGTAGAATTGCTTCGGCTCCATAAACGAGGAAGAACGGTGACGTGGGCATTACCCTTCGGGTAACTATTATTGCCCTATCCTGTACGGCCCAACTGGAGGCCCATGAAGACGCCCGATGGCAAGGTGGGCCACTACGGCGGTGCCGGAGAAGATTCCTTGAAGGACAAGACGAAGAGGAACCGAACAAGGAAAGTTTAGAGCTAGGTCTTTTGTAACCTAGTCGTACCCGGACAGATCTCTTGAGACCTGGCCCCCTATATAAAGGCCAGGAGAGGGGCTGTCGAGGGACACAATCAATCTTAGCAACTTTAGCCACCATAAGTCCAGAGCTAGGTCGCCGTAGCACTTAGCCTCTCGACGAGATCACAGCCGAAACCTTCGGCACCCCATTGTAACCCGATATTTTCATAATCAAGATCAGACATGCAGGACGTAAGGGTTTTACCGCATCGAGGGCCCCGAACCTAGGTAAATCGCTCTCCCCGCTTGTCTGTTAACCGATGTCTCGTGTCAGCCTAAAGGATTCCATCAACCCTAAGCCCCAATCGGAGGGCATTGCCGAGGAGTACCATCGACAATTGGCGCTGATGCGTGTAGTTGACACGTCCGTTGGGAACCCCAAGAGGAAGGTGTGATGCGCACAGTAGCAAGTTTCCCTCAGTAAGAAACCAAGGTTTTAATCGAACCAGTAGGAGTCAAGAAGCACGTTGAAGGTTGATGGTGGCGGAATGTAGTGCGGCGCAACACCAGGGATTCCGGCGCCAACGTGGAACCTGCACAACACAACCAAAGTACTTTGCCCCAACGTAACAGTGAGGTTGTCAATCTCACCGGCTTGCTGTGAACAAAGGATTAACCGTATTGTGTGGAAGATGATTGTTTGCGAAGAACAGTAAAGAACAAGTATTGCAGTAGATTGTATTTCAGATGTAAAGAATAGACCGGGGTCCACAGTTCACTAGCGGTGTCTCTCCCATAAGATAAATAGCATGTTGGGTGAACGAATTACAGTTGGGCAATTGACAAATAAAGAAGGCATAACAATGCACATACATATATCATGATGAGTACTATGAGATTTAATCAGGGCATTACGACAAAGTACATAGACCGCCATCCAGCATGCATCTATGCCTAAAAAGTCCACTTTCAGGTTATCATCCGAACCCCTTCCGGTATTAAGTTGCAAGCAACAGACAATTGCATTAAGTATGGTGCGTAATGTAATCAACACAAATATCCTTAGACAAAGCATCGATGTTTTATCCCTAGTGGCAACAGCACATCCACAACCTTAGAACTTTCTGTCACTGTCCCAGATTTAATGGAGGCATGAACCCAGTATCGAGCATAAATACTCCCTCTTGGAGTCACAAGTATCAACTTGGCCAGAGCCTCTACTAGCAACGGAGAGCATGCAAGAACATAAACAACTCATATATGATAGATTGATAATCAACTTGACATAGTATTCAATATCCATCGGATCCCAACAAACACAACATGTAGGATTACAAAGAAACGATCTTGATCATGATAGGCAGCTCACAAGATCGAGCATGATAGCACAATTAGGAGAAGACGACCATCTAGCTACTGCTATGGACCCATGGTCCAGGGGTGAACTACTCACACATCAATCCGGAGGCGATCATGGCGATGAAGAGTCCTCCGGGAGATGATTCCCCTCTCCGGCAGGGTGCCGGAGGCGATCTCCTGAATCCCCCGAGATGGGATTGGCGGCGGCTGCGTCTCTGGAAGGTTTTCCGTATCGTGGCTCTCGGTACTGGCGGTTTCGCGACGAAGACTTTAAGTAGGCGGAAGGGTAGGTCAGGGGGCGTCACGAGGGACCCACACAACAGGGCCGCGCGGCCAAGGCCCAGGCCGCGCCGCCCTGGCGTGTCGTCGCCTCGTGGCCCCACTTCGTTTCCTCTTCGGACTTCTGGAAGCTTCGTGGAAAAATAGGCCCCTGGGCGTTGATTTCGTCCAATTCCGAGAATATTTCCTTACTAGGATTTCTGAAACCAAAAACAGCAGAAAACAGCAACTGGCTCTTCGGCATCTCGTCAATAGGTTAGTGCCGGAAAATGCATAATAACGACATATAATGTGTATAAAACATGTGAGTATCATCATAAAAGTAGCATGGAACATAAGAAATTATAGATACGTTTGGGACGTATCAAGCATCCCCAAGCTTAGTTCCTACTCGCCCTCGAGTAGGTAAACGATAACAAAGATAATTTCTGAAGTGACGTGCTATCATAACCTTGATCATACTATTGTAAAGCACATGAGATGAATGCAGCGATTCGAAGCAATGGTGAAGATAATGAGTAAACAAATGAATCATATAGCAAAGACTTTTCATGAATAATACTTTCAAGACAAGCATCAATAAGACTTGCATAACAGTTAACTCATAAGCAATAAATTTTTAGTAGAAAGCTTTGAAACAACACAAAGGAAGATATAAGTTTCAGCGGTTGCTTTCAACTTCAACATATTTATCTCATGGAATATTGTCAACACAAAGTAATATAACAAGTGCAATAGGTAAACATGTAAGAATCAATGCACACAGTTGATACAAGTGTTTGCTTCTAGGATAGAAAGAATAGGTAAACTGACTCAACAATAAAGTAGAAGAAAGGCCCTTCGTAGAGGGAAGCATGGATTACTATTTTTGTGCTAGAGCTTTTCATTTTGAAAACAAGAAACAATTTTGTCAACGGTATTAATAAATCATATGAGTTATGTATAAGATATCTTATAAGTTGCAAGCCTCATGCATAGTATACTAATAGTGCCCGCACCTTGTCCTAATTAGCTTGGATTAACACGGATTATCATTGCATAACATATGTTTCAACCAAGTGTCACAAAGGGGTACCTCTATGCCGCCTGTACAAGGGTCTAAGGAGAAGGTTCGCATTGGATTTCTCGCTTTTGATCATTCTCAACTTAGACACACATACCGGGACAACATAGACAACAGATAATGGACTCCTCTTTTAATGCTTAAGCATTCAACAACAGTTAATATTTCTCATAAGAGATTAAGGTTTTATGTCCAAACTGAAACTTCCACCATGATTCATGGCTTTAGTTAGCGGCCCAATGTTCTTCTCTAACAATATGCATACTCAAACCATTTGATCATGAAAATCTCCCTTACTTCAGACAAGACGAACATGCATAGCAACTCACATGATATTCAACAAAGGTAAAAGTTGATGGCGTCCCCAGAAACATGGTTACCGCACAACAAGCAACTTATTAAGAAATAAGACACATAAGTACATATTCTTCACCACAATAGTTTTTAAGGCTATTTGTCCCATGAGCTATATATTGCAAAGGCAAAGAATGGAATTTTAAAGGTAGCACTCAAGTAATGTACTTTGGAATGGCGGAGAAATACCATGTGGTAGGTAGGTATGGTGGACACAAATGGCATAGTTTTGGCTCAAGGATTTGGATGCACTAGAAGAATCCCTCTCAATACAAGGCTAGGCTAGCAAGGTTGTTTGAAGCAAACTCAAGTATAAATGGTGCAGCAAGACTCACATATAAACATATTGTAAGCATTATAAGACTTTACATCGTCTCCTTGTTGTTCAAACACCTCAACCAGAAAATATCTAGACTTAGAGAGACCAATCATGCAAACCAAATTTTAACAAGCTCTATGTAGTTCTTCATTAATAGGTGCAAAGTACATGATGCAAGAGCTTAAACATGATCTATATGAGCACAACATTTGACAAGTATCCCATTATTCAAGACATTATACCAATTACCACATGCGGCATTTTCCGTTTCCAACCATATATCAATGAATGAGGTAGTTCAACTTTCGCAATGAACATTAAAGATAAAGCTAAGAACACATGTGTTCATACGAAACAGCGGAGCGTAATATCTCCAATATAAAGAATGGTAGGATCCGATTTTATTCAAACAAAACAAAAACTAAAGCAAACAGACGCTCCAAGCAAAGCACATAAGATGTGATTGAATAAAAATATAGTTTCACTAGAGGAACCTGATAATGTTGTCGATGAAGAAGGGGATGCCTTGGGAATCCCCAAGCTTAGATGCTTGAGTCTTCTTGAAATATGCAGGGATGAACCACGGGGGCATCCCCAAGCTTAGACTTTTCACTCTTCTTGATCATATTGTATCATCCTCCTCTCTTGATCCTTGAAAACTTCCTCCACACCAAACTCGAAACAAACTCATTAGAGGGTTAGTGCATATTTGAAAATTCACACATTCAGAGGTGACATAATCATTCTTAACACTTCTGGACATTGCACAAAGCTACTGAAAGTTAATGGAACAAAGAAATCCATCGAACATAGCAATACAGGCAATGCGAAATAAAAGGCAGAATCTGTCAAAACAGAACAGTCCGTAAAGACGAATTTTACAGGGGCACTTAACTTGCTCATATGAAAATTCCCAAATTTAATGAAAGTTGCGTACATATCTGAGGATCACGCACGTAAATTTGCAGATTATTCTGAGTTACCTACAGAGAATTCTGCCCAGATTCGTGACAGCAAGAAATCTGTTCCTGCGCAGTAATTCAAATCTAGTATTGGCTTTACTATCAAAGACTTTACTTGGCACAACAATGCAATAAAATAAAGATAAGGAGAGGTTTCTACAGTAGTAACAACTTCCAAGACTCAAATATAAAATAAAGTACTGTAGTAAAAACATGGATTGTCTCCCATAAGCGCTTTTCTTTAACGCCTTTCAACTAGGCGCAGAAAGTGTGAATCAAGTATTATCAAGAGATGAAGCATCGACATTATTACCAGGGGTGTTGGGAGTTGGCTCAACAATGCATGTTATCTTATCTATGTAAGTTTCAGAGGCTCCTTTTTCATTACTCTTAGGCTTGCTATTCTCATCAAACAAATTTTCAGGAACAATCCAATCATAATTCTTTTCTAGTGCCTCGAACATTCCTGCGAGCTTGCAAGGTATTGATGTCTTAATATCCCCTACATCATTAACATTATTAGTGTACTTTATTCTATCAATGTCCATCTTTTTAAGGGTACTAGCAAAGTTGGTGTAAGAACCTGATGCGTGTGGTTGACACGTCCGTTGGGAACCCCAAGAGGAAGGTGTGATGCGCACAGCGGCAAGTTTCCCTCAGTAAGAAACCAAGGTTTAATCGAACCAGTAGGAGTCAAGAAGCACGTTGAAGGTTGATGGCGGCGGGATGTAGTGCGGCGCAACACCAGAGATTCCGGCGCCAACGTGGAACCTGCACAACACAACCAAAGTACTTTGCCCCAACGAAACAGTGAGGTTGTCAATCTCACCGGCTTGCTGTAACAAAGGATTAACCGTATTGTGTGGAAGATGATTGTTTGCAGAAAACAGTAGAACAAGTATTGCAGTAGATTGTATTTCAGAATAGAGAATTGGACCGGGGTCCACAGTTCACTAGAGGTGTCTCTCCCATAAGATAAACAGCATGTTGGGTGAACAAATTACAGTTGGGCAATTGACAAATAAAGAGGGCATGACCATGCACATACATATTATGATGAGTATAGTGAGATTTAATTGGGCATTACGACAAAGTACATAGACCGCTATCCAGCATGCATCTATGCCTAAAAAGTCCACCTTCAGGTTATCATCCGAACCCCCTGTTATCACCAGATTTTGGCCAAATCAGGAGGTGGGCTGTAAGAGAGATGGGCTTGGAAGATTACACGTGGAAGATCTCTGAAGCGGCCTTGCACGAGGAGTTTGGGCTGGATTGCCCGTGTATCTTTAATTATGGTAGATTGTATTTTAGATTAAAAGTTGGAGTTTGTATCGTGCAAGGTGGGGATTATTCCCACGTTAGAAAGTCCCCTGGAATATAAATATGTATCTAGGGTTTATGGAATAAACAACAACCAACGTTCAACCAAACAAACCAATCTCGGCGCATCGCCAACTCCTTCGTCTCGAGGGTTTCTACCGGTAAGCGACATGCTGCCTACCAAGGAAAGCCGATGATGAAACATCGGCTGGTACAAACATGGTGCTCGTCCTTCCGACGGAACTTAGTGCCCCACGATTCTACGATGCACTCAAGGTGGACGACAGCAGGCGCATCAAGTCAGAGGTTGGGCTGGTTTTATCCACCAGCCTGACCGAGTAGCAAGATTAAACCAATGAGCAAACGGGGCGAGGCTGATCCTTGTGATCGGCCCCAAAAAATTATGAAGGAGCATTACAGAACCTTCAGTCAACACTTCAATAGATATGGAGGCCGATTCCAGCGATCGGCCAAAATTATCCTCACCACATGTTCTGCTTGCGATTCGTCCTTGATCCTATCAGGAGCCGACGTGCGAATTACAGAGCCGATATCTGCCATTCCCTGACAGATTCGGCTCGGGGGGCATATAGTCAGATGAACATGTGCAGATAAACGTGTGTAAACATGCGTGCAGTGAAACATTGGGGGCCGATTAAGAAAAATCGGCCAAATAAAAAAAATATTTGCGCAAGAAGCGAAGCCGATGCGCAGCCATCGACTCTAGTACAGTTACACAAGACCAAGACCTGCTGGCTATATGCTCAAAGTTCACGTCGACATCGATGTTCAGTGCAAGAAAGCTGATCAGCGCCCTGTGCATCCTCGCCTGTATTCTCGCCTTGATTAAGGCTCGGGGGGCAGTTAACTTGGTAGATGCTCTGATTTGGGAGCCGATTGGAGTCACATCGACTGGCCCTGCATTGTGATCTTCTCTGGAGTAGTAAGGTGTTGCAAAAGAAGACTACTGAAGCTATGGAGAGGAATCGGGAAAGGAGGCCGTCGGCTTTTACAGGTTTTGGACCGTCCTGTCGCTGCAAGAGGAGGAAAGGGACTGGATTCTCAAAATAGCCGATGAGTAGTCATCGGCTAAGGGATTGCGAAAAATTATGGTCAGATATCAAATCGCAGTCTGAAATTGAGAAGTGCTTGACCGACGGGCTAATCGGCATGTGAGTCCGGCTTCACGGGCGTCCAAAAGAAAAGAAATCCGATACGTTGCTATCGGTCTAGGCATGACAGGCGGAAGGAATGAAATTGGATTAATTGAAAGATGAATTGAAAGAACAATTTCATTAATTCAAAGGAGCGGCTTTACAAGAAAGAGCCGATGGCTCTCAAAAGAGGGATCTGGTGCCTAGTGCACTGCTACTACTAGTCCTATTCTACTAGTCGTCGCTGTCCTCGTCATCACCGCCGTCGATGTCGTCGGCGCTGCTCCCAGGAAGCTCCTCGTCACTGCTGCCCCAGCCCTTGGCCGGAGCCTCGTCCTCCTCCTCATCATCATCATCCTCGCTGTCCGCCCAGGAGCGGAAGCGCTTGGTCGGCGGGTACCCTATGGAGGAGGAGGATTCATCTTCCTCCTCTTCCTCCTCGTCATCATCATCGTCTTCGCTGTCCGCCCAAACGCGGATGCGCTTTGCCGGCAGAAGCTTAGCGGGGGGAGGGGGTCTCCCTCCTCCTTCTCTTCTTCTTCCTCTACTTCTTCTTCTTCCTCCTTCCCGTCGGAGGAGGTGGGTTTCACCCGGGGATGGAGGTCGCCTTCGCCTTCGCTTATCGGCTTCCTTTCGGCGAGGTACTCATGGTCCTCTTTCCCGTCGGTCAGAGGCAGGTTGCCGTCTGGCGCATGATCGGAGTTTCGCTCCGGCCCGCTCAAGGATGGGGACTGGAGGGAAGGGCCGGAGGAGGCTGAGGAGGAGGAAGACATTGCTACAGGGGAAGAGGGTTTTTTGTTGCCGATAGCTGGAACAGAGGAAGGTGATGAAGGGGGCTAATCGATCGGCACGGTTAAATAATAAGGAGCCTGGTGGAGATTTAATGCCATTACAGTTTCCGAGGAGGTGATGCCAGAGCTATCGAATTTTGCAGAGAAGCTGAGAAGACAGGGCATAATGATGACGGATACTGCAACGGCTCTGCTCTGCCACGACATGACCCTTCAGAGGAAAAACAGAGTGGTTTTGGAATTATCATTGCCAAAACCAGGGGGCATGTGTTATCACCAGATTTTGGCCAAATCAGGAGGTGGGCCGTAAGAGAGATGGGCTTGGAAGATTACACGTGGAAGATCTCTGAAGCGGCCTTGCACGAGGAGTTTGGGCTGGATTGCCCGTGTATCTTTAATTATGGTAGATTGTATTTTAGATTAAAAGTTGGAGTTTGTATCGTGCAAGGTGGGGATTATTCCCACGTTAGAAAGTCCCCTGGACTATAAATATGTATCTAGGGTTTATGGAATAAACAACAACCAACGTTCAACCAAACAAACCAATCTCGGTGCATCGCCAACTCCTTCGTCTCGAGGGTTTCTACCGGTAAGCGACATGCTGCCTAGATCGCATCTTGCGATCTAGGCAGCACAAGCTCCACGTTGTTCATGCGTTGCTCGTACTGAAGCCTTGTTGATGGCGAGCAACATAGTTATCATAGATGTGTTAGGGTTAGCATAGTTCTTCGCGTAACATGCTATCGTAGTGCAACCCTTGCATGTCTAGCCGCCCTCACACCTATCTTAGGTGTGGGGGCGGCACCCCGCTTGATCATTATTTAGTAGATCTGATCCATTACGATTGCTCCTTGTTCTACAAGGATTAGTTTAATATCTGCAATAGTTAGGCCTTACAAAGGGGGGGAGGATCCAGCGGCACGTAGGGTGTCGTTCGCTAGTCCTAAACAGGATGTTCCGGGGATCAACTTCGTGTTGGTTTTTAGGCCTTGTTTAGGATCGGCTTACGGTCACCGTGCGTGGCCGCGAGGCCCAACCTGGAGTAGGATGATCCGATTATGTGGTGAAAACCCTAAATCGTCGTAGATCTCATTAGCTTTATCTTGATCAAGCAGGACCACCATATATTCGTGCACCCCGTACGAATCATGGGTGGATCGGCTCCTTGAGCCGATTCACAGGATAACCTGAGAGCCGATCGAGGCTCGTATTTAATGTTTACGTGTATGCCATGCAGGAAACTAAGCGAGGCATCTCCATCACCTTCCTGACCAGGTATAGGTCAGGTGGCACGCCCTTGCAAATCAGCATCGGACGTGTGACCAGAAGGCTTTGCGGGCCGTCGCTCGGAGGGACCTCAGCCAGCCGCAGCTCTAGGTTGTTCCCGGCTCTACCGTGTTGACCGTCGCTGCCCGCCGGTGGGTTTTGACAGTCAACACATTCTGGCACGCCCGGTGGGACAAGCTTCTACATCAACCACATCGCCATCTACATCTGAGATGGCGGACGGCACGCCAGTCACCTACGAGGAGCTGCCCGACGAGCTCAAGAAGAGGTATGACGAGATCAAAGTCACCCTCGAAGCCGACCTCATCGGCTCTTTTCAGAGAACCCGTTCACATGGCATCAGATGGAAGGGGTTCTCACCACAAGGTGCACTCGATGGGATAGACCTCTCTGCCCCGTCGGAGGAACGCACCAGGTCCCTGCGGCAGGAGATCAACTACTTGGTGGCTCACTCGCTACACCGTCACTCTGAGAACCTGGTCAACACGTTGGAGCGTGTCGCTCTTCGCGTGATCCAGGAGATCATGAGGCACCAGTACTCGCCGTCAGGACCAGCTCTCGGGACGCATCAAGGAGAGTTGCCACTCCAGTCCCGTCCACCGCTGCCATTTGAGTTGGCAGCACCAGAAGTGCCGGCTACACCGGCATTCGTCGTCTACAAGATCGGTGGTGACCCTAGTGACTACCAGTTCTTGCCCGAGGCGCCTAAGGAGATCCCTCACGGGTACACGTGCACGTATGTGCCGGTTGTGGCAACCGGGCACTCACAAACCAGGCCACACCATCAGGGACTTCAGGGAAAACAGGAGGGACGTCAGCGACAGAGCTTGAGAAGCAGACGTGGCTAACTAAGTACGCCACCCCGACGAACCTCCAGAGCTCAGCTCCAGCAGTTGGCTCAGAGCTGGAAAAGCAAACATGGCTGGCTAAGTACGCCACCCCGGCGAATCTTCAGAGTTCAACTCCTGCAGCCAGCACAGCGGATCAAATCAGTACCATACTGAGAGACCAGTTCGGCATGGTGCCGAAAAGGAGGGCAATCGGCTATTCCAAGCCGTACCCCGACGACTACGAGATGATCCCGCTACCACCTAAATATCGGCTCCCTGATTTCTCCAAATTCAGTGGATCAGATGGTTCCAGCTCCATCGAGCACGTGGGCCGATATTTGGCGCAACTAGGACCGGCTTCAGTGTCGGATCAACTACGCGTGAGGCTCTTCTCACAGTCCCTCACGGGATCGGCTTTTGGATGGTACACCTCTTTGCCACCAGACTCCATCCGGACTTGGAAGCAGTTGGAAGAGTAGTTCCATATGCAGTACCATTCAGAGGCTTCCGAGTCTGGCATTGCCGATCTAGCACAACTACGTCAGAAGCGCGGAGAAACTGTGACAGAATACATCCAGCGCTTCAGGAATCTTAGGAACCGATGTTATTCGGTTCGTATAACTGAAAAAGAAGCAGTCGAGTTGGCAGTAGCAGGCCTTGCAACACAGCTCAAGGACATGGCCTCCCAAGCAGATTATCCCTCACTGGCGCACATGGTTCAGAAACTATCGGCATATGAACAGCGCCACCCGGACCTGTACCAAGACAAGTTCAAGCGTGCAGTAGTCCTGGTCGATGCAGAGGAAGACGAAGTTCCTACGGGAGACCAGGAGGTAGCAGTGGCTGAATGGACTCGGGGAGGAACCCCCGTATCCTGCAAATGGGTAAAGCCACCAGGCCCACCCAGGGGATTTGATTTTGACGTGACCAAGACTGAGCAAATCTTCGACCTCCTGCTCAAGGAGAAACAGTTGACGATTCCTGAAGGCCACAAATTCCCCACGGTGCAAGAGCTGAACGGAAAGCCATACTGCAAATGACACAACTCGCTCTCCCATGCCACCAACGACTGCAGGGTATGGCGTCAGCACATCCAAGCGGCGATAGAAAAAGGGCGTCTAATTTTCAACCAGTACGCCATGAAGGTCGACACCCAGCCCTTTCCCGCCGTTAACATGGTAGACTGCACTTACCCTGAAGGTTGCCAGCCAGGATCCTCGTTCAGCATCAACATGGTAGGACCTGGGAACCCCTCTGGCAAAGATGGAGACGAGGGCAGCTGCTCTTGTAGCAAGGACACAGAGGAGGCCGCTACACGCGATCGGCTCCGTCATGATGGCAAGCGCTACGTCACAGAGGGAGAAGTGAAGAACATGAGATATCAGCGACCCCTCTCTGATCACCTCCTCAACAAGTATGTGAGTCAGTATGACCAACGCCGACGATCCACCGATGAAGATGAGAGAGATCCTCTGGCTAGAGAAGCCAGAAGACATCGTCGGCACGATCGCGATGAGGAGGAGCACGAGCGCCGTGCCACGGAAAAATCAAGGGAGCAAGATGACAACGCCAGGCACTGGGACTGCCCCTTCTTCAGACACTGCTGGGATTCAGGAATGAGCCGATTGCCCACGATCGGCAATTGCCCAGAATGCAACCAGAAGAAGAAGGAGGCAGCCAACGTGTCTGTGTTCAAGCGCTTAGGGCCTCTCCCGCCACAAAGCAAACGCGCTGAGTCACCTCGTTGGGCAGATCTCGAGGATTCAGAAGACGAGGGAGAAGAAGAAGAAGACAGGTACCACCGGCCAAGGTGGTGCCCTGATGGACTCAGCCGTTCACAAAAGCGCAGGGTTCAGCGATTGCGCGGCCTGGAGGAAGCCGAAAGGTTATACCTGCATACTTTAAGGAAGGCACGACCTGATCTGGCTGCGAAAGTTCAGCGGACCCTGGATGAAGAGGGTCGTCCACGGAAAATGGAGTGGCACCCCAAGCAAAGGAAAGCCGATGATGAAACATCGGCTGGTACAAACATGGTGCTCGTCCTTCCGACGGAACTTAGTGCCCCACGATTCTACGATGCACTCAAGGTGGACGACAGCAGGCGCATCAAGTCAGAGGTTGGGCTGGTTTTATCCACCAGCCTGACCGAGTAGCAAGATTAAACCAATGAGCAAACGGGGCGAGGCTGATCCTTGTGATCGGCCCCAAAAAATTATGAAGGAGCATTACAGAACCTTCAGTCAACACTTCAATAGATATGGAGGCCGATTCCAGCGATCGGCCAAAATTATCCTCACCACATGTTCTGCTTGCGATTCGTCCTTGATCCTATCAGGAGCCGACGTGCGAATTACAGAGCCGATATCTGCCATTCCCTGACAGATTCGGCTCGGGGGGCATATAGTCAGATGAACATGTGCAGATAAACGTGTGTAAACATGCGTGCAGTGAAACATTGGGGGCCGATTAAGAAAAATCGGCCAAATAAAAAAAATATTTGCGCAAGAAGCGAAGCCGATGCGCAGCCATCGACTCTAGTACAGTTACACAAGACCAAGACCTGCTGGCTATATGCTCAAAGTTCACGTCGACATCGATGTTCAGTGCAAGAAAGCTGATCAGCGCCCTGTGCATCCTCGCCTGTATTCTCGCCTTGATTAAGGCTCGGGGGGCAGTTAACTTGGTAGATGCTCTGATTTGGGAGCCGATTGGAGTCACATCGACTGGCCCTGCATTGTGATCTTCTCTGGAGTAGTAAGGTGTTGCAAAAGAAGACTACTGAAGCTATGGAGAGGAATCGGGAAAGGAGGCCGTCGGCTTTTACAGGTTTTGGACCGTCCTGTCGCTGCAAGAGGAGGAAAGGGACTGGATTCTCAAAATAGCCGATGAGTAGTCATCGGCTAAGGGATTGCGAAAAATTATGGTCAGATATCAAATCGCAGTCTGAAATTGAGAAGTGCTTGACCGACGGGCTAATCGGCATGTGAGTCCGGCTTCACGGGCGTCCAAAAGAAAAGAAATCCGATACGTTGCTATCGGTCTAGGCATGACAGGCGGAAGGAATGAAATTGGATTAATTGAAAGATGAATTGAAAGAACAATTTCATTAATTCAAAGGAGCGGCTTTACAAGAAAGAGCCGATGGCTCTCAAAAGAGGGATCTGGTGCCTAGTGCACTGCTACTACTAGTCCTATTCTACTAGTCGTCGCTGTCCTCGTCATCACCGCCGTCGATGTCGTCGGCGCTGCTCCCAGGAAGCTCCTCGTCACTGCTGCCCCAGCCCTTGGCCGGAGCCTCGTCCTCCTCATCATCATCATCATCCTCGCTGTCCGCCCAGGAGCGGAAGCGCTTGGTCGGCGGGTACCCGATGGAGGAGGAGGATTCATCTTCCTCCTCTTCCTCCTCGTCATCATCATCGTCTTCGCTGTCCGCCCAAACGCGGATGCGCTTTGCCGGCAGAAGCTTAGCGGGGGGAGGGGGTCTCCCTCCTCCTTCTCTTCTTCTTCCTCTACTTCTTCTTCTTCCTCCTTCCCGTCGGAGGAGGTGGGTTTCACCCGGGGATGGAGGTCGCCTTCGCCTTCGCTTATCGGCTTCCTTTCGGCGAGGTACTCATGGTCCTCTTTCCCGTCGGTCAGAGGCAGGTTGCCGTCTGGCGCATGATCGGAGTTTCGCTCCGGCCCGCTCAAGGATGGGGACTGGAGGGAAGGGCCGGAGGAGGCTGAGGAGGAGGAAGACATTGCTACAGGGGAAGAGGGTTTTTTGTTGCCGATAGCTGGAACAGAGGAAGGTGATGAAGGGGGCTAATCGATCGGCACGGTTAAATAATAAGGAGCCTGGTGGAGATTTAATGCCATTACAGTTTCCGAGGAGGTGATGCCAGAGCTATCGAATTTTGCAGAGAAGCTGAGAAGACAGGGCATAATGATGACGGATACTGCAACGGCTCTGCTCTGCCACGACATGACCCTTCAGAGGAAAAACAGAGTGGTTTTGGAATTATCATTGCCAAAACCAGGGGGGCATGTGTTATCACCAGATTTTGGCCAAATCAGGAGGTGGGCCGTAAGAGAGATGGGCTTGGAAGATTACACGTGGAAGATCTCTGAAGCGGCCTTGCACGAGGAGTTTGGGCTGGATTGCCCGTGTATCTTTAATTATGGTAGATTGTATTTTAGATTAAAAGTTGGAGTTTGTATCGTGCAAGGTGGGGATTATTCCCACGTTAGAAAGTCCCCTGGACTATAAATATGTATCTAGGGTTTATGGAATAAACAACAACCAACGTTCAACCAAACAAACCAATCTCGGCGCATCGCCAACTCCTTCGTCTTGAGGGTTTCTACCGGTAAGCGACATGCTGCCTAGATCGCATCTTGCGATCTAGGCAGCACAAGCTCCACGTTGTTCATGCGTTGCTCGTACTGAATCCTTGTTGATGGCGAGCAACGTAGTTATCATAGATGTGTTAGGGTTAGCATAGTTCTTCGCGTAACATGCTATCGTAGTGCAACCCTTGCATGTCTAGCCGCCCTCACACCTATCTTAGGTGTGGGGGCGGCACCCCGCTTGATCATTATTTAGTAGATCTGATCCATTACGATTGCTCCTTGTTCTACAAGGATTAGTTTAATATCTGCAATAGTTAGGCCTTACAAAGGGGGGGAGGATCCAGCGGCACGTAGGGTGTCGTTCGGTAGTCCTAAACAGGATGTTCCGGGGATCAACTTCGTGTTGGTTTTTAGGCCTTGTTTAGGATCGGCTTACGGTCACCGTGCGTGGCCGCGAGGCCCAACCTGGAGTAGGATGATCCGATTATGCGGTGAAAACCCTAAATCGTCGTAGATCTCATTAGCTTTATCTTGATCAAGCAGGACCACCATATATTCGTGCACCCCGTACGAATCATGGGTGGATCGGCTCCTTGAGCCGATTCACAGGATAACCTGAGAGCCGATCGAGGCTCGTATTTAATGTTTACGTGTATGCCATGCAGGAAACTAAGCGAGGCATCTCCATCACCTTCCTGACCAGGTATAGGTCAGGTGGCACGCCCTTGCAAATCAGCATCGGACGTGTGACCAGAAGGCTTTGCGGGCCGTCGCTCGGAGGGACCTCAGCCAGCCGCAGCTCTAGGTTGTTCCCGGCTCTACGGTGTTGCCCGTCGCTGCCCGCCGGTGGGTTTCTGACGACAACACCCCCTCCAGTATTAAGTTGCTAACAACAGACAATTGCATTAAGTATTGCGCGTAATGTAATCAGTGACTACATCCTGGAACATAGCACCAATGTTTTAACCCTAGTGGCAACAACACATCCATAATCTTAGAGGTTTCTGTCACTCCCCCAGATTCACGGAGACATGAACCCACTATCGAGCATAAATACTCCCTCTTGGAGTTACAAGCATCTACTTGGCCAGAGCATCTACTAGTAACGGAGAGCATGCAAGATCATAAACAACACATAGACATAACTTTGATAATCAACATAACAAGTATTCTCTATTCATCGGATCCCAACAAACGCAACATATAGAATTACAGATAGATGATCTTGATCATGTTATGCAGCTCACAAGATCCGACAATGAAGCACAATGGGGAGAAGACAACCATCTAGCTACTGCTATGGACCCATAGTCCAGGGGTAGACTACTCACACATCACTCCGGAGGCGACCATGGCGGCGTAGAGTCCTCCGGGAGATGATTCCCCTCTCCGGCAGGGTGCCGGAGGCGATCTCCTGAATCCCCCGAGATGGGATTGGCGGCGGCGGCGTCTCAGTAAGGTTTTCCGTATCGTGGCTCTCGGTACTGGGGGTTTCGCGACGGAGGCTTTAAGTAGGCGGAAGGGCAGGTCAGGGGGCCACACGAGGGGCCCAGATGATAGGGCCGCGCGACCAAGACCTAGGCCGCACCGCCCTGTAGTCTGGCCGCCTCGTGGCCCCACTTCGTCTCCTCTTCGGTCTTCTGGAAGCTTCGTGGCAAAATAGGACCCTGGGCGTTGATTTCGTCCAATTCCGAGAATATTTCGTTACTAGGATTTCTGAAACCAAAAATAGCAGAAAACAGCAACAGGCACTTCGGCATCTTGTTAATAGGTTAGTTCCAGAAAATGCACGAATATGACATAAAGTGTGCATAAAACATGTAGATATCATCAATAATGTGGCATGGAACATAAGAAATTATCGATACGTCGGAGACGTATCAGCATCCCCAAGCTTAGTTCTGCTCGTCCCGAGCAGGTAAAACGATAACAAAGATAATTTCTGGAGTGACATGCCATCATAACCTTGATCATACTATTTGTAAAGCATATGTAGTGAATGCAGCGATCAAAACAATGTGTATGACATGAGTAAACAAGTGAATCATATAGCAAATACTTTTCATGAATAGTATTTCAAGACAAGCATCAATAAGTCTTGCATAAGAGTTAACTCATAAAGCAATAATTCATAGTAAAAGCATTGAAGCAACACAAAGGAAGATTAAGTTTCAGCGGTTGCTTTCAACTTGTAACATGTATATCTCATGGATATTGTCAACATAGAGTAATATAATAAGTGGAATATGCAAGTGTGTAGGAATCAATGCACAGTTCACACAAGTGTTTGCTTCTTGAGGTGGAGAGAAATAGGTGAACTGACTCAACAATGAAAGTAAAAGAATGGTCCTCCATAGAGGAAAAGCATCGATTGCTATATTTGTGCTAGAGCTTTGATTTTGAAAACATGAAACAATTTTGTCAACGGTAGTAATAAAGCATATGTATCATGTAAATTATATCTTACAAGTTGCAAGCCTCATGCATAGTATACTAATAGTGCCCGCACCTTGTCCTAATTAGCTTGGACTACCGGATCATCGCAATGCACATGTTTTAACCAAGTGTCACAATGGGGTACCTCTATGCCGCCTGTACAAAGGTCTAAGGAGAAAGCTCGCATTGGATTTCTCGCTATTGATTATTCTCAACTTAGACGTCCATACCGGGACAACATAGACAACAGATAATGGACTCCTCTTTTATGCATAAGCATGTAACAACAATTAATAATTTTCTCATATGAGATTGAGGATATATGTCCAAAACTGAAACTTCCACCATGGATCATGGCTTTAGTTAGCGGCCCAATGTTCTTCTCTAACAATATGCATGCTTAACCATAAGGTGGTAGATCTCTCTTACTTCAGACAAGACGAACATGCATAGCAACTCACATGAAATTCAACAAAGAATAGTTGATGGCGTCCCCAGAAACATGGTTATCGCACAACAAGCAACTTAATAAGAGATAAAGTGCATAAGTACATATTCAATACCACAATAGTTTTTAAGCTATTTGTCCCATGAGCTATATATTGCAAAGGTGAATGGTGGAATTTTAAAGGTAGCACTCAAGCAATTTACTTTGGAATGGCGGAGAAATACCATGTAGTAGGTAGGTATGGTGGACACAAATGGCATAGTGGTTGGCTCAAGGATTTTGGATGCATGAGAAGTAATCCCTCTCGATACAAGGTTTAGGCTAGCAAGGCTATTTGAAACAAACACAAGGATGAACCGGTGCAGCAAAACTCACATAAAAGACATATTGTAAACATTATAAGAATCTACACCGTCTTCCTTGTTGTTCAAACTCAATACTAGAAATTATCTAGACCTTAGAGAGACCAAATATGCAAACCAAATTTTAGCATGCTCTATGTATTTCTTCATTAATGGGTGCAAAGCATATGATGCAAGACCTTAAACATGAGCACAACAATTGCCAAGTATCACATTACCCAAGACATTTATAGCAATTACTACATGTATCATTTTCCAATTCCAACCATATAACAATTTAACGAAGAAGAAACTTCGCCATGAATACTATGAGTAGAGCCTAAGGACATACTTGTCCATATGCTACAGCGGAGCGTGTCTCTCTCCCATAAAGTGAATGCTAGGATCCATTTTATTCAAACAAAACAAAAACAAAAACAAACCGACGCTCTAAGAAAAGCACATAAGATGTGATGGAATAAAAATATAGTTTCAGGGGAGGAACCTGATAATGTTGTCGATGAAGAAGGGGATGCCTTGGGCATCCCCAAGCTTAGACGCTTGAGTCTTCTTAGAATATGCAGGGGTGAACCACCGGGGCATCCCCAAGCTTAGAGCTTTCACTCTCCTTGATCATGTTGCATCATACTCCTCTCTTGATCCTTGAAAAGTTCCTCCACACCAAACTTAGAACAACTCATTAGAGGGTTAGTGGACAATAAAAATTAACATGTTCAGAGGTGACATAATCATTCTTAACACTTCTGGACATTGCATAAAGCTACTGGACATTCATGGATCAAAGACATTCATCCAACATAGCAAAAGAGGCAATGCGAAATAAAAGGCAGAATCTGTCAAAACAGAACAGTTCGTATTGACGAATTTTATCGAGGCACCAGACTTGCTCAAATGAAAATGCTCAAATTGAATGAAAGTTGCGTACATATCTGAGGATTACTCACGTAAATTGGCATAATTTTCTGAGTTACCTACAGAGAAAACAGCCCAGATTCGTGACAGCAAAGAAATCTGTTTCTGCGCAGTAATCCAAATCTAGTATGAACTTTACTATCAACGACTTTACTTGGCACAACAAAACACTAAACTATGATAAGGAGAGGTTGCTAGAGTAGTAAAAAACTTCCAAGACTCAAAATAAAAACAAAGTACTGTAGTAAAAACCATGGGTTGTCTCCCATAAGCGCTTTTCTTTAACGCCTTTCAGCTAGGCGCAGAAAGTGTGTATCAAGTATTATCGAGAGATGAAGTGTCAACATCATAATTTGTTCTAATAATAGAATCAAAAGGTAACTTCATTCTCTTTCTAGGGAAGTGTTCCATACCTTTCTTGAGAGGAAATTGATATTTTATATTACCTTCCTTCATATCAATGATAGCACCAATAGTTCGAAGAAAAGGTCTTCCCAATAATGGGACAAGATGCATTGCATTCAATATCCAAGACAACAAAATCAACGGGGACAAGGTTATTGTTAACGGTAATGCGAACATTATCAACTTTCCCCAAAGGTTTCTTTGTAGAATGATCAGCAAGATTAACATCCAAATAACAATTTTTCAGCGGTGGCAAGTCAAGCATATTATAAATTTTCTTAGGCATAACAGAAATACTTGCACCAAGATCACATAAGGCATTACAATCAAAATCTTTAACCTTCATCTTAATGATGGGCTCCCAACCATCCTCTAGCTTTCTAGGAATAGAGGCTTCGCGCTCTAGTTTCTCTTCTCTAGCTTTTATGAGAGCATTTGTAATATGTTGTGTGAAAGCCAAATTTATAGCACTAGCATTAGGACTTTTAGCAAGTTTTTGCAAGAACTTTATCACTTCAGAGATGTGGCAATCATAAAAATTCAAACCATTATAATCTAAAGCAATGGGATCATCATCCCCAATGTTGGAAAAAATTTCAGCAGTTTTATCACAGGCAGTTTCAGCAGTTTCGGGCAGTTTCTCGCGCTTTGCATTAGAAGTGGAAACATTGCTAACACCAATTCTTTTATTATTTATAGTAGGAGGTGCAGCAACTTGTGTAGCATTAGCATTACTAGTGGTGGTAATAGTCCAAACTTTAGCTACATTCTTCTCTTTAGCTAGTTTTTCATTTTCTTCTCTATCCCACCTAGCACGCAATTCAGCCATCAATCTTATATTCTCATTAATTCTAACTTGGATGGCATTTGCTGTAGTAGTAATTTTGCTATCTAAATCCTCGGGCTTAGCAGCCATTTTATTAATTAAAGAAGATTGTGATGCAGACATGTATGAGATTCGATTTTCAGCATTAGCAAGTTTAGTTTGCAACCCCGAGATCTCCCTATTTAGATTTTCAAGTTGATTCCCTATATTCTTCAACAAGGTAGATTGCTCATTCATTGTTTTAGTAAACAATTTATTTTGCTCATATTGTGATTGCATAAAGCTTTTAGTGGATCTTTCAATTTCTAGCATCTTTTCTTCATTAGGTGAAACATATCTATCATGAGAGTTACCATTAGCAGGATATGGCCTAGGATCATTGTAATTGTTATTTTTAATGAAATTCACATCAACATATTCTTTTTGAGCAACCAATGACGCTAACGGAACATTATTAGGATTAACATTAGACCTACCATTCACAAGCATAGACATAATAGCATCAATCTTATCACTCAAGGAAGAGGTTTCTTCGACAGAATTTACCTTCTTACCTTGTGGAGCTCTTTCCGTGTGCCATTCAGAGTAGTTGATCATCATATTATCAAGAAGCTTTGTCGCTTCACCAAGAGTGATGGACATAAATGTACCTCCAGCAGCTGAATCCAATAAATTCCGCGAAGAAAAATTTAGTCCTGCATAGAAGGTTTGGATGATCATCCAAGTAGTCAGTCCATGGGTTGGGCAATTTTTAACCAGAGATTTCATTCTTTCCCATGCTTGTGCAACATGTTCATATCTAATTATTTAAAATTCATAATGCTACTCCTCAAAGATATAATTTTAGCAGGGGGATAATATCTACCAATAAAAGCATCCTTGCATTTAGTCCATGAATCAATACTATTCTTAGGCAGAGATAGCAACCAATCTTTAGCTCTTCCTCTTAATGAGAAAGGGAACAATTTTAATTTTATAATGTCACCATCTACATCTTTATATTTTTGCATTTCACATAGTTCAACAAAATTATTAAGATGGGCAGCAGCATCATCAGAACTAACACCAGAAAATTGCTCTCGCATAACAAGATTCAGTAAAGCAGGTTTAATTTCAAAGAATTCTGCTGTAGTAGCAGGTGGAGCAATAGGTGTGCATAAGAAATCATTATTATTTGTGGTTGTGAAGTCACACAACTTAGTATTTTCAGGAGTACCCATTTTAGCAGTAGTAAATAAAGCAAACTAGATAAAGTAAATGCAAGTAACTAATTTTTTTGTGTTTTTGATATAGTAAACAAGATAGCAAATAAAGTAAAACTAGCAACTAATTTTTTTGTATTTTGATTTAGTGCAGAAAACAAAGTAGTAAATGAAACTAAGCAAGACAAAAACAAAGTAAAGAGATTGGGAAGTGGAGACTCCCCTTGCAGCGTGTCTTGATCTCCCCGGCAACGGCGCCAGAAATTTGCTGTTGGCGCAAAGTTGACGTGGGAGTTAGAGATCTCTGTGGTGTAGCTTTTCTTCAGGTCCCCGGCAACGGCGCCAGAAATTTGCTTGATGCGTGTGGTTGACATGTCCGTTGGGAACCCCAAGAGGAAGGTGTGATGCGCACAGCGACAAGTTTCCCTCAGTAAGAAACCAAGGTTTAATCGAACCAGTAGGAGTCAAGAAGCACGTTGAAGGTTGATGGCGGCGGGATGTAGTGCGGCGCAACACCAGAGATTCTGGCGCCAACGTGGAACCTGCACAACACAACCAAAGTACTTTGCCCCAACGAAACAGTGAGGTTGTCAATCTCACCGGCTTGCTGTAACAAAGGATTAACCGTATTGTGTGGAAGATGATTGTTTGCAGAAAACAGTAGAACAAGTATTGCAGTAGATTGTATTTCAGTATAGAGAATTGGACCGGGGTCCACAGTTCACTAGAGGTGTCTCTCCCATAAGATAAACAGCATGTTGGGTGAACAAATTACAGTTGGGCAATTGACAAATAAAGAGGGCATGACCATGCACATACATATTATGATGAGTATAGTGAGATTTAATTGGGCATTACGACAAAGTACATAGACCGCTATCCAGCATGCATCTATGCCTAAAAAGTCCACCTTCAGGTTATCATCCGAACCCCCTCCAGTATTAAGTTGCTAACAACAGACAATTGCATTAAGTATTGCGCGTAATGTAATCAGTGACTACATCCTTGAACATAGCACCAATGTTTTATCCCTAGTGGCAACAACACATCCATAATCTTAGAGGTTTCTGTCACTCCCCCAGATTCACGGAGACATGAACCCACTATCGAGCATAAATACTCCCTCTTGGAGTTACAAGCATCTACTTGGCCAGAGCATCTACTAGTAACGGAGAGCATGCAAGATCATAAACAACACATAGACATAACTTTGATAATCAACATAACAAGTATTCTCTATTCATCGGATCCCAACAAACGCAACATATAGAATTACAGATAGATGATCTTGATCATGTTATGCAGCTCACAAGATCCGACAATGAAGCACAATGGGGAGAAGACAACCATCTAGCAACTGCTATGGACCCATAGTCCAGGGGTAGACTACTCACACATCACTCCGGAGGCGACCATGGCGGCGTAGAGTCCTCCGGGAGATGATTCCCCTCTCCGGCAGGGTGCCGGAGGCGATCTCCTGAATCCCTCGAGATGGGATTGGCGGCGGCGGCGTCTCAGTAAGGTTTTCCGTATCGTGGCTCTCGGTACTGGGGGTTTCGCGACGGAGGCTTTAAGTAGGCGGAAGGGCAGGTCCGGGGGCCACACGAGGGGCCCAGATGACAGGGCCGCGCGGCCAAGACCTAGGCCGCGCCACCCTGTAGTCTGGCCGCCTCGTGGCCCCACTTCGTCTCCTCTTCGGTCTTCTGGAAGCTTCGTGGCAAAATAGGACCCTGGGCGTTGATTTTGTCCAATTCCGAGAATATTTCGTTACTAGGATTTCTGAAACCAAAAACAGCAGAAAACAGCAACTGGCACTTCGGCATCTTGTTAATAGGTTAGTTCCAGAAAATGCACGAATATGACATAAAGTGTGCATAAAACATGTAGATATCATCAATAATGTGGCATGGAACATAAGAAATTATCGATACGTCGGAGACGTATCAGAACCAAGCATCTTATATTTAATAAAGACTTTTCTAACCTCTCTTGCTACACCACCAAATTCTTTAAGAAGGGTTTCTAAGACAAAATCTTTCTTTTCTCCTTCCTCCATATCAGAGAGTGTAAGAAACATATGTTGTATTATGGGATTGAGATTAACAAATTTAGTTTCCAACATGCGTACTAAAGAAGCTGCAATTTCATAAGTAGGAGCAGGTTCTACCAAGTGTCTATCTTTAAAATCTTCAGCTGTACTAACATGAGTGAAAAAATCTTCTATATTATCTCTTCCAATTATAGACCCTCGGCCTACCGGTATGTCTTTTAGAGTGTACTTAGGAGGAAACATGATGAAATAAACAAAAGGTAAATAAAGTAAAGCTAGCAACTATTTTTTTTGTGTTTTTAATATGGAGAACGCAAACAAGATAGTAAATAAAGTAAAACTAGCAACTAATTTTTGTGTGTTTTGTTTTAGTGCAGCAAACAAAGTAGTAAATAAAATAAAGCAAGACAAAAAACAAGTAAAGAGATTGGAAGTGGAGACTCCCCTTGCAGCGTGTCTTGATCTCCCCGGCAACGGCGCTAGAAATTTGCTTGATGCGTGTAGTTGACACGTCCGTTGGGAACCCTAAGAGGAAGGTGTGATGCGCACAGTAGCAAGTTTCCCTCAGTAAGAAACCAAGGTTTTAATCGAACCAGTAGGAGTCAAGAAGCACGTTGAAGGTTGATGGTGGCGGAATGTAGTGCGGCGCAACACCAGGGATTCCGGCGCCAACGTGGAACCTGCACAACACAACCAAAGTACTTTGCCCCAACGTAACAGTGAGGTTGTCAATCTCACCGGCTTGCTGTGAACAAAGGATTAACCGTATTGTGTGGAAGATGATTGTTTGCGAAGAACAGTAAAGAACAAGTATTGCAGTAGATTGTATTTCAGATGTAAAGAATAGACCGGGGTCCACAATTCACTAGCGGTGTCTCTCCCATAAGATAAATAGCATGTTGGGTGAACGAATTACAGTTGGGCAATTGACAAATAAAGAAGGCATAACAATGCACATACATATATCATGATGAGTACTATGAGATTTAATCAGGGCATTACGACAAAGTACATAGACCGCCATCCAACATGCATCTATGCCTAAAAAGTCCACTTTCAGGTTATCATCCGAACCCCTTCCGGTATTAAGTTGCAAGCAACAGACAATTGCATTAAGTATGGTGCGTAATTTAATCAACACAAATATCCTAAGACAAAGCATCGATGTTTTATCCCTAGTGGCAACAGCACATCCACAACCTTAGAACTTTCTGTCACTGTCCCAGATTTAATGGAGGCATGAACCCACTATCGAGCATAAATACTCCCTCTTGGAGTCACAAGTATCAACTTGGCCAGAGCCTCTACTAGCAACGGAGAGCATGCAAGAACATAAACAACTCATATATGATAGATTGATAATCAACTTGACATAGTATTCAATATCCATCGGATCCCAACAAACACAACATGTAGGATTACAAAGAAACGATCTTGATCATGATAGGCAGCTCACAAGATCGAGCATGATAGCACAATTAGGAGAACACGACCATCTAGCTACTGCTATGGACCCATGGTCCAGTGGTGAACTACTCACATATCAATCTGGAGGCGATCATGGCGATGAAGAGTCCTCCGGGAGATGATTCCCCTCTCCGGCAGGGTGCCGGAGGCAATCTCCTGAATCCCCCGAGATGGGATTGGCGGCGGCTGCGTCTCTGGATTGATGTGTGAGTAGTTCACCCCTGGACCATGGGTCGTCTCTGGAAGGTTTTCCGTATCGTGGCTCTCGGTACTGGGGGTTTCGCGACGAAGACTTTAAGTAGGCGGAAGGGTAGGTCAGGGGGCGTCACGAGGGACCCACACAACAGGGCCGCGTGGCAAAGGCCCAGGCCACGCCGCCCTGGCGTGTCGTCGCCTCGTGGCCCCACTTCGTTTCCTCTTCGTACTTCTGGAAGCTTCGTGGAAAAATAGGCCCCTGGGCGTTGATTTCGTCCAATTCCGAGAATATTTCCTTACTAGGATTTCTGAAACCAAAAACAATGAGAAAACAAAGAATCGGCTCTTCGGCATCTCGTCAATAGGTTAGTGCCGGAAAATGCATAATAACGACATATAATGTGTATAAAACATGTGATTATCATCATAAAAGTAGCATGGAACATAAGAAATTATAGATACGTTTGGGACGTATCAGGCGCCGTCTGTGGGAACCCTGTCGGCACAAGATCCGTCATCGGCAGATCCAGCCATGTCGTCGGTAGCTTCGTCGACGCCATCATCGTCATCATCGCCAATCTTGGGAAGTCCGATCCGATTCGGCTCCTATGAGTTCACCCCGCACAGCGACTCCTCTCGCTCGACTTTTTCAGATCTACAGGGAACATGGAGATGACGTTCGGGAGCGTCCACTACAACGTCAACGCGGAAGGAGTCCTTCGACTGCTAGAATCGTACGCCCCCAGATCAGCGAGGAAATCACCCCCGTCGGCCGCAGGGTCAATCATGTCATCATCAATCGACCTTACGACTGGCCTGGCAGACTCGACAAATTCATCCTCGCCATCAACGCCACAATCGACATCTTCGATGTCGGTTGGATCCGATAACCCCGTACCATCTGAGATGACCTCGTACTACTGCTTGAACTGCGACACCAGGCCCGGGTTGGGATCGAGTGACACACCGTTCATCTGCAGTGCCCAGTATTCATCGGGAGAGGATAGTGTCGACAGCGTTGTCAAGGAAGTCACCTGGAGAACGGCGCACCACCAAGTTTATGCTGCCAACAACACAGGAAACGCAAGGAACGGGGGAGGTGGAGATCACACCCCTCGCTCCAGCAGGCGACGTAGCTTTGAAAACAGTGCCAGTAACAATAATAGCGACTACACCATCGCGGAGGAAGAATGGGAAGCCGCCAGGGCAGCTGTGTTCAACAACACACCACTTCCCGCTAGAACTTCGGTTGGAACCCTCAATGCCTATCGCTCAATATTGGAGAAGAATCGGGAGCGGCTATCGAATGAGCAAGCCACCCTCGAGAGACGTCTGCTCGCGGCAGAACAATCTAGTGAACGACGAAGGGGCTCGCGAGGAAGCGCTTCCCGAAGCAACCAAGGTGCAGGGAAGCACCGATGAAGGCTATCCAGACTTTCAGAAGACGATGATAGGGAAATAACGTCAAACCTATCCAAGTCCTTCATGACCACGAACACTGCAGGAATGCTAAGGCCAAAAACCTTCAAGGGAGCAACTGCCAACCTCGCGGCGTACCTCATTAACCAACGACCTGAAGGTTCTATGGCTCAAGCTCATCGGGGCGCCCTGAAAAGCCTCGCAATCCTGGGAGACAATCTGGTTCCACGAAAGGAAAGGACCACGCTCCAAACTAGCGGTTCAAAGCATTGCTCAAGGGATGCCCGAGACGAGATTACCCAGAGCAGAATCGACAAAGCCAGGCGACGACGAGCCGCAAGGGGGGAAGATGATAGCGACGCCTCAGAAGAAAGCCAGGAGTACGACGGCGAGTTGAGGGGGGCTGACTGCTTGAGCTACAAGATCCGAGAGACAATGCCACCCAAGAAGTTCAAACCCTACCCCTACTGACGCCGCTAAGTATGACGGACAGCAGGAGCCGAGGTCATGGATAGATGATTACCTGCAGACTGTGATCCTACACAAAGGAAATCAGAAAGCAGCAATGCAGTGCTTGCAGCTTTACCTGAAAGATTCGGCACGGGCCTGGCTGAGAGGCATGCCGAAGGGATCCATCAAATCATGCGACGACCTGGTGGACGCTTTCGTCGCGAATTTTCAAGCAACATACAAGAGGCCTGTTGGGATTGAAGAATTACGGCATTGCCAGCAGAAGCAGAAGGAGTCGATGCGCGCATACATCGGAAGATTCACCAAACTCCTGAACGCTGCCGAAGATGTTTCCGTCGACAGAGCAATTGATGCCTTCAGCGACGGCATCCGACGTGAAACCTACATAGAGGAACTTGGGCGCAAGAAGCCGAAGACCATAACCAAGTTAATGGAAATCGCCAACAGCTGGGCTGATGGCGAAGACAACGTACGGAGACCACGACAACGCAGCAACGACGAAGACGACGACCAGCCGAAGAACGATTCGGGTGGTCGCAGGGATCGCCGCAAGAAAAGGAAAGACCGTAGTTACGATGACAACAGCCTGGTAGCCGCCGAATATTCCGATCGACAAGATGATCGGTATGATGACAGGCGAGATGATCGACAGGACGACAATCGGAGCAACTCTCGGAACCGAGGCAACTACAAACCACGACCTCAGAGGACCCCCGAGTTACCCTTCTCTGAGCAGATAAACGCTCCTTGCTACCTGCACACGTACATCGATTCTAAAGACAATAAGAAGAAGTCAAGTCACCTGCTCAGAGATTGTCGACAGTTCATCGAGATGCAGAAGCTCATTCAGCAGCAGCAGCAGCCAACACCACCGCCGCCTCCACCTCAGCACCAGGTCCAGCAAGTTCAGCCTCACAACCCTAACGAGTCCTTTCCGCCACCACGTGGGCAAATGAGTATGATTCACATGACTTGTCGGGGGGAAGACCCCGGATAGGGCAATGGACGCGGAGCAGCCGGCTGGCCACTGGCCGGCTCGCGGCAAGGCCGGCTGAGGAGCAGCCGGCTGGCGCCGTGGCCGGCTGGTCCGGAGGCCGGCTGGCTCTAGGTCCTAGTCGGCCCGGCTACGACCACCAATGCTGTAGCTGGGCCGGCTTCTACAAGCCATATCCGACTGGGGTTTGTACCTCAGACCGACTCGAGGCTGGCGAGTCTTGCACTGGAAGGAACCGGGTTGGTGATCCGGGTTCCCAAAGTCCACGCTGACTCCATCTTCCGTAAAGCGCGGGGCACTGTGGAGCAATAGTGCCACGCGCCGGACAGGCCGTCAGGGCTTACGACGATCCGTACTGGCTACAGTGGCTGACGGTGACAGAGACACTTCCTCCATACCGCTGACCGTGGCAGCCGGATGGGACAGGCCACGATGCCTCAACGGCTCCTGACGTCACCGCCTCGGGAAGGAGCGGAAGCCGAAGCCGGCCAAGCCGGCCAGTAGACTATAGGGTCTTATGTGTAAAGTGTCGGTGCCTATATAAGCTGCACTACCCCTCTAGTGCAGGGAGGATCGATCATTTATTGCTTTCACCCACCTACAGAGCTGCCCTGTAAGAGAGACCATAGTCTCCCTTAGCCTCTCAGGAGCAGCCGGACTCAGCTCTAGGAGCACCGTTGTATTGTGTGATCATCATATACACTCACAGCAGGAGTAGAGGTTTTACCTCCATCGGAGGGCCTCGAACCTGGGTACGTCGCCGTGTCGCTCGTGCCCATACCCGCATCCGGATACCGCCGTGAGATCCCTCAGGAACCACTTCGATTAGCCACCCTATGGCATATGCCGTGACGATACCACGACATTTGGCGCCCACCGTGGGGCCTTCAGCATCCTCGGCCGGTGTCTTCATCCGGACGGGCCTCACCATCACCACCGGCGAGCGAGTCGCTTCAGGCTTGATCTGGAGATTCGGCTCCCTCAACTGCGTCAGCGACAACGCTGGCTGCTTCGCTGACCGCCCCTTCCCAGCCGGCGGCAGCGTCATCTCCTTCGGCGGCTTCGACATCTACGTCGCCACCGTCGCACCGCCGCGCTACCCGCGGCAGGTGCTGCGCTGCGCTAGCCCTCCTCCGCGAGCCGGCAGCAGTGCTCCCGCCGGCCCCGCCGTCGTGCAAGTCATGATGGCTGGCGACGAGCTCCCCACCAAGAACCCGCGCATGCGCGGCCCCGACTTGGAGCGCAACCTCGACCCCAACGCCTCCGGCTCGGGCCCGAAAGCGCCACCACCACCGTCCCGGCTGGATGCAGTCCGGGCAAAACTGAGCACCCCGCTCACGCCTGGCGGAGATCCCACCGCCATCGAGGCAGACTTGGAGGCGCACCGCCAGCTCCTCCTCAAGCAAACCGAAGAACTGGCTGCTGCTAAGCGCCAGATGGAGATCACCCAGCGCGAGTACAACCGCGCCCACGGCCTCACTCCAGGCGGCGACGAGCCAAGTCGAGCCGGCCATGTCCGCCGCAGGGGCCGCGACCTTGGCGCTGAGATCGCCCGCGACGGCGCTCCCTCGCCGGCTCCGTCCATGGAGCTCCCCGTCTACAACACCCCCGACAAGAACGTGCGCGCGGCAGAAGCCGCCGCGGAAGAGCTGAACCGCCTTGAAGGCGAAGAGTTACGCCGCCAGACCAGGCGGGTGACTGAGCTGCTCAACGCAGCCAACAGGCAGATCGCCGACCCCAGGTATGTCAACGCCCCCAGAGCTTCTCACGCTCGTGGAGCTGCAGGCAACGACAGGGAAGGCGCCAGGGACACGGCCGAGTCCGCCTCCCCAGGGCCAAGCCGGCGCCATGACTCCCGGGCCACGCACAGCTCGGGCCGGCCAAGCCACCAGCCGAGCGGCAGCGGCCGCAGCCGGCCCCCTCCAAGCCGAAACCAGGAGCAAGACTCCGGGCCCCGCCGTCATCACCGGCCGGCTCCAGAAGCAAGCGGCGCGCGCCAGCCGGCACACTCCCGGCTGGGCCCGCGCATCGAGCCCGCCGACGCCCGAGATCGCCTCGACCGGCTGGTCGAATCCCGCATTGCGGAAGAAGAAGCTCCAGCCGGCCCAAAGTGCTTCGGGCCCCGCATCGCCAACGAGCCCACGCTCGAAGGCTTCACGCTCCCCCGCGACACCCCCAAGTACGATGGCACCGCCAAGCCGGAGGACTGGCTGCAGGACTACTCCACCGCAGTCGGCATCGCCAAAGGCAACAAGCGCTGGGCCGTACGCTACTCCCCCCTGATGCTGGTCGGCTCCGCCCGCACATGGCTCAACAACCTGCCAGCCGGCAGCATAAACGGCTGGCTCGACTTCGAAGCGGCCTTCATCAGCAACTTCACCGGCACATATCGCCGGCCGGGTCGCCCCCAGCAGCTCGAGATGTGCAAGCAGGGCCCCGACGAGACGGATCGCGCGTACCTGACGCGTTGGTGCGAGATGCGCAACTCCTGCGAGGGCGTGCACGAGATCCAGGCCATCAGCTTCTTCATGGGAGGCTGTCGGCCCAACACCATGCTGTGGCACAAGTTGCGCCGCAGTGACCCCAAGTCGATGGCCGCCTTGATGGCCATCGCCGACAAGTACGCGCTGGCTGAGGAAGCCGGCAAGGCGCCGGCTGACGTTTCGCCGGCCCCCACCAGAAGGGACAACCACAAGCCGGCCGAGGGCACCTCGCACGGCAGCCGGCGGGACAACTACCGCGGCAAGCGCCACAGCGACCAGCCGGACCGCCGGTACGGCTCCGCCCACGTAGCCGCCGTGGCAGACAACGCGGCAGGCGGCAGCCGACGCCAGAAGCAAACAGACCGGCAGTGGAAGCCGAAGTACACCTTCGAGCAGATGCTCGACTCGCCGTGCAAGTATCACAGCGGCAAGAACCCCTCCAACCACACCACCCGCGACTGCCACTTCATGAAGCGGCTGACGAGCGGTGAACCTCTACCGCCTCCACCCCCGCCTCCACCAGCCGGCGGGCCGGGTGGCCAAGCCGGCGCAGAGAACGCCAACCTCGAGCACCACGAGGCTAACCAAGTGCACCATGGCGGCCGATATCTGGCCGAAGACGCCACCTACATCATCTTCACCTCTGAGCCCGAGGACAGGACGAGCCAAGAGAGCCGCTCCCTCGAGGTCAACGCGGTCATACCGCCGGTCCCCCAGTACCTAAACTGGTCAGAGCAGGCCATCACTTTTGATCGTCGCGACACACCGGCTGTTCTGCCGAAGCCGGGCAGCTACGCCATGGTCCTCGATCCCACCATCGGCACAACCCGGCGCAGCGTGCGTTTTTCGCGCGTCCTTATCGACGGCGGCAGCAGCATCAATATCCTCTACCGCGACACCGCCCGCAAGCTGGGCATCCAGGAGGCCGAGTTGCGCCCCACCCCCACCGTCTTCCATGGCATCGTGCCAGGCCATTGCTGCCAGCCGATCGGCCGGATCACGCTGGAGGTGATGTTCGGGAAGCCGGATCACTTTCGCACCGAGAGAATCGAGTTCGAGGTGGTGGACCTCGTGAGTCCCTACCACGCGCTCCTAGGCAGGCCGGCCCTGACCAAGTTCATGGCGGTGCCCCACTATGGGTACCTGAAGATGAAGCTGCCTGGCCCCAAGGGGGTCATCACCGTAGCCGGCGACTATCGCCGCTCCATGGACTGCGCCACGCAGAGCTCCAAAATGGCCCAGACGCTGGTCATCGCCACCGAGAAGCAGCTCATCCACGACGCCGTCGCCCTCGCCAAAGCCGCGCAGACAGACATGCTGGCTGCGGGCAACCCGGATGGGACAACTCACTTCCAGCCGGCCGACAACACGAAGAAGATCCTGCTGGACCCGGCGCAGCCGGACAAGTTCGTCACCATCGGTGCCGGCTTGAACAAGAAATAGGAAAGCGAGCTCACCAGCTTCCTCCGTGAGAATCGGGACATCTTCGCATGGACTCCAAGAGACATGCCGGGTGTGCCGAGGGAGTTGGCTGAGCACCACCTCCACGTCCGGCCTGAAGCCAAGCCGGTGAAGCAGCCTCTCAGGCGCTTCGCCGAAGAACGAAGGAAGGCCATCGGTGAAGAAATCGCCCGGCTCCTAGCTGCCGGCTTCATCATGGAAGTGCTGCACCCGGACTGGTTGGCGAACCCGGTC